>NC_058131.1:461930898-462015070 GCF_016433145.1 Gracilinanus agilis
AAATCTCTAATAATTAGAGAAATGCAAATCAAAACAACTCTGAGGTATCACCTCACACCTAGCAGATTGGCTAAAATGAAAGAAGGGGAGAGTAATGAATGTTGGAGGGGATGTGGCAAAATCTGGACATTGATGCATTACTGGTGGAGTTGTGAAATGATCCAACCATTCTGGCTGGCAATTTGGAACTATGTCCAAAGGGCTATAAAAGACTGCCTGCCCTTTGATCCAGACATACCATTGCTGGGTCTGTACCCCAAAGAGATCATAGATAAACAGACTTGTACGAAAATATTTATAGCTGCGCTTTTTGTAGTGGCAAAAAACTGGAAAATGAGGGGATGTCCTTCAATTGGGGAATGGCTGAACAAATTGTGGTATATGCAGGTGATGGAATACTATTATGCTAAAAGGAATAATAAACTGGAGGAATTCCATGCAAATTGGAGAGACCTCCAGGAAGTGATGCAGAGTGAAAGGAGCAGAGCCAGAAGAACATTGTACACAGAGACTGATATACTATGGTAAAATCAAATGTAATGGGCTCCTGTACCAGCAGCACTGCAATGACACAAGACAGCTCTGAGGGATTTATGGTAAAGATGCTACCCACATTCAGAGGAAGGACTGCAGGAGAGGAAACATATAAGATAAACAATTGCTTGAATACATGGGCTGAGGCGGACGTGAATGGGAAATAGACCCTGAACAAGGACATATGTTACAACCAGTGGAAATATGCGTTGGCCATGGGTGGGGGGAGAGCGGGGGGGTGAAGGGGAAAGTAGGGGCATAAAGTATGTAAACAGGTTAAAAACAAATATTAATAAATGTCTAATAAAAAAAAGGAAGTATGTTATGAATGAATGTTACAACAATGACCAATATAGAGGTGTATTTTGCATGTTAATACAAATCTGGCCTCAGATACTTCCTAGCTGTGTGACCCTGGGCAAGTCACTTAACCCCCATTGCCTAGCCCTTACCTCTCTTCTGCCTTGGAGTCAATTGATTCCAAGACAAAAGGTAAGAGTTTTAAAAAAATGTTTTTTAAGTCAAATCAAACCACTTTCTATTTCCCAAATGTATCTTCTGAGTCTCTTGGCTAAAAATGACCTTTTTCTCATCCAAGATTCCATAAACACTTTGTTTATATGTCTCTACTTCATATTACACAATACATCAACATTATATTTACAGGTACTATATCATCAATCATACTTCATTTTAGATTTGTTTTTTGTCTTATGACCCCAGTAGGTAATTACATTAATACTAATTTTTCAGTCTCTTTTGGACTCAATTGTCTGTGAATAAATAACTACAGGGTTAGAAGAGACATTGATGGATTATCTACTTCTTTTACCTGCTTTTATCAAAGCCTCTCCATTCAATAAGAATCCATCCTTTGGGAGAAACTTACAATTTCCTTTCACATGTTTTGACAAGTATTCATTGTAGAGGGGTGGTGTCACAGTGGATAGTGGCCTTAAGAGTCCTTGGGTTCAGTTCAATTTCTACTTGACACATATACTTTGACCCTGGGCCAGTCATTTAATTTATCAGTGCCGTGGGAAACCTTCTAAGACTCTGTTGTGGAGCAGGCCTCAGTCTGCATTAGTAAAGGAGTCTTCCTTATCAGAGTTTTCTATATTAGTGAAATCCATTCCAAAAAGAAATGATCTTCGTATACAGAAAGGGGGGACAATGTGGTGGAGTGGTATAAGTGCTGCAACTAGCATCAGAAGTCTTGGGTTTAAATCCTACTTTTGCTACTTAATTCCTGTGTTACTTTGTGCAGATCACTAACCTCTATGGGCCTCAGTTTCTTTATCTGTTAAAAATAAGGGGATGTCATATTACATGATCTCCAAGGCCTTTCCCAATTCTAATCTTTTTGTTGTCATGTCCAACTCTTTGTGACCCCATTTAGAGTTTTCTTGGCAAAGATACTTAAGCAGTTTACCATTTCTGTCTCCAGCTCATTTCATAGATGAGTTAGGTGAAGCAAAAAGGGGTAAGGGTCTTGCCCAGGGTCACACAACTACTAAATGTCTCAAGCCAAATTTGAGTCTTCCTGACTTCCAGTTTGGCACTCTAACCACTACACCATCTAGCTGACCCATTTCTAAATCTATCATACAATGGGAACATTGTTACTTTTCATACTTATTTGAAGTATCTTAGATTTATAAAACTAAATCAAACAATTTTGACATTTTCCTCTGTTATCATTTCATTTTTTACTTTACTCTGGTCATTGTAAAACCAGATTTATTTCTAGTAAAGGGATTTAGTGTCTAATAAGTGTAACACTGTCCGCATTCTTGCCCAATAACTCAGCAAATCAAATGAGGATAATTAATTGCATCTAGTGGTCAGAGCAGGAAGAGGTTTGATGAAAGTTGTAAGGACTCTTTCCTTGTAAATGGAGCAAAGAAGACTCCAATCCCTCTCACCAGCAGCAATAGCAATGCTATCCTTATATTTCTAGATTCTCAAGTTCCTAATTCTTTCTCTTTTTTTCATTAAATACATTGCCAGTTTGTTCTCCAGAATATTACCTCTAACTTTTCTTCTCAGTTCTTATAGCCAGTGTCCTAGTCAAATCCTTAAATAATTCATAACAAAACAAAAGTTCAAAAAATAAAAAAAGAATAATGATTCCACAGTTTCTCCTTAAAGAATAGCAAACATTTTGCTCAAGCATGTTATTTTCATTATGTAGTATTATTCTCAAAAATTCACTGTGAAATTCCATTGAACATATTGACCTTGAGCCTTAATTTCATTACTTCATTGCCCTAATTTTGGAGGAACTGAGGACTTTTATCCTGGAGAATATTTTAGGAATGCCTGGTAACTGTCTATAAATATTTGAAGGGCTGTCATGTGGGGAAAAGATTAGATTTATTTTGCCTGGCTTCAGACAGTAGAACTAAGAATAATGGGTTGAGATGGGAGGGGGTACAGTTAAATGGTAGATGCAGTAGACAGAGTGCTGAGTCTGAGTAAGGAAGACTCATCTTCCTGAGTTCAAATCTGGCCTCAGATATTTACTAGCTGAGTCAACTTGGGCAAATCATTTAAGCCTGGTTTGTCTCAGTTTCCTCAGTTATCAAGTGAGCTGGAGAAGAAAATGGCAAACCTCTCCAAATCCCAAATGGGATCATGAAGACTTGCACACAACTGAAAAATGACTAAACAATAGCGAATATTTTTATTGATCCAAGGGAAAATGCCATAGTAATTAGAACTATACAAAAGTTGAATAGATTCTCTCTACATAGCCTGTGAGATCCCTATCACTAGAAGTCTTCAAGCAGAGGTTGAGATGAAGAAGAGGAGAGAATTCTTTGTCAGGTATAAGTATTACTTACATCTCTGAGAGTATACAATTCCATTGTGCTATTATTCTCCTCCATCAAAAAAACTGCCTTCCCCATGAGACCTAGCAGATTTGCTCCAAATGGCTTTGATCTAAATGTTCCAATAACAGTTCTTTATTCTCCCAAAGTCTGAAAATATGCAGTATTTGTATGCCTACACTTGGCTGTACCTATTTGTTCTTTCCGTATGTTCACATGTAGCCAGAATACAGGTGCCTTGCTTATTTTTAATCCTATCCTGAATAGTAAATTCCTCAGGAACCTTAAGGAGTGGAAAAGTGGGGAGGGGGTGGTGGTAGATATCTCCAGTTTCATTTTGTAATAATTAAAATTGGGTGGCCAAAATGTAATAGTTAAAAATTTGGTTTGACAAAAATAATAAAGAATTGTTGTGGTCGCTGTTTACAAAAGTTAAAATTAGACCATTAGTAGTTTTATTTACATTAAGATAGAGATGTTAAGGTGGGAAATATAGAAAGGAGGTAGAAAATGTTACCTAGCCAAAAATACCCTAAGTCCTTATCCTAGAGCCTCCAGACTGCAAATGTGAATCCGAATGCGAGTCTCAGATCAGGAAGCTGAAATCCAAAGAGCCAAAGATGCTGAAAAATCTGCAGAGAACCTTCAGCAAGGCCAAGACAGCCAAAAATAAGACCAAGCATTCTCCAAGCAATGAAAAGAGACACCAAGAATGCCTCCAAGAATGAAGAGTGCAAGAATGAAGAGAAGAGAATCTCTCAGGCTCCCGCTTATATACAGTTTTCTCTGCCCATCAGCTCTCCTGTCACATCTTAGGAATCAATCACAGCCTTTCAATTTGCCTAGCACTGCTGGGAAGGGTCTTTTAGGGTATGAACTTTCTTTGTTAGTGACTTACTAAGTGTTAAGTAGGAATACTTTAAGTTCTTGATTGATTAACTTAAAATAGACAAAGGGAAAAAATTTCCTTTCACAGTTTGTAACTCCATGAAGCAACTATTGAAAAGATACACATGTGATAAGCTTTGATTTGGAGTTAGGAGAGATCAGTTATAAGCTTGTCTCTTAAACTTGCTAGCTGTATAAAAGACCTCAACTCTGTACCTCAGCTGCCTAACCTGTAATTGGTCACCTCACCTCTGTGGCCCTTAGCTTTCTCATTCTAAGATAACAATTGCACAATGACCTTATAAGGTTGTTGACAGAAAAATGTTTTTAAGTGGAAACCATTCCTAGACAATAAATGTCACAGCCTAATTCTTCTAAACAGGAGAGAATTCCTCAAACTGACCAACAAACAGAGCATCCTTAGGTACTTGCCTAGTGTTCAAAGGACATTATGTTCTTTGTACTTGTTCCCAAACCAGACAAGTCAGTTTCTACTCCTATTTCAAAGCCGTGCCTCTTTCTTATTTTTTTGTTATTGTGGCAGCATTTGGTCAACAAATGAACTAGAGGAATGTTAGACAATCTTTCTATAATACAAAGTTGATGTAATTCATCAAGGTAAATATGCTCTTTGCTCTCCTTGAGTAACTTGTCTGGGGTCACAAAAAATACTCAAAGATAATGAATTACTTTTAGAGTAGTGAATCAGTACAATTTTTCTGGAGAACAATTTAGAATGATGCTCAAATGGCTTAAAATTGTGCATATCCTTTAACTTAGCAATACTCCTATTAGGTCTGTATATAAGAGAGATCAAAGAATAAGGAAAAAGACCTATATATCCAAAAATATTTATAGCAGTTCTTTTTGTGGTGGCAAAAACTTGGAAATTGAGGGGATATGCATCATTGGGGAATGGCTAAACAAATTGTAGCATATGATTGTGATAGACTATTGTGTAGTAATAAATGATGAAGGGGTGGCTTCAGAAAAATATGGCAAGACCTATATGAACTGATGCAAAGTGAAGTGAAGAGAACCAGATCACTGTGTATAGTAACAGCAGTGTTATAATAATGATTAACTATGAAAGACTTGGCTACTCTGATCAATACAATGATTCAAGATAATTCCAAAAGACTCAAGATAAAAAAAGTTATTCACCTCAAGAAAGAGAACTGATGAGCTCTGAGCACAAAAGGATTACAATTTTCTCTTTTTCTTTATTTTCCTTCCTTTTTTCTGAAATATAAGGCTAATACAGAAATATGCTTTGCATGATTTCACACACACACACACACACACACACACACACACACATATATATATATGTGTATATATATAATTGATATGTTTCTTGCTTTCTCAGTGGCTATGGCAGGGGATGAGAGTTTGGAACTCAAAATTTCAAAAGAATGTGAAAAATAAGTGATACATTTTTTAATTTAAAAATGAAATACATATAGAGTGACATAGGGGCTGGGGGGAGGAGAGATTACAGTATGTCTTTAGCTATTCTGTGAGTGAACAGAATGTTCTGGACACAAAATAACTCACTAAAGATTTTTATTTAACCAAGTATAGCTCAGAATTCTGGCAGCAGGATCCATATTGGCAGTTGGAAAGGCAGTTGGATGTGTGATAGCAACCGTGACATAATGGTGCCCTCCTACCAAAAACAGATGGCACCTGGCATGTGCCCTACATCCACTTGAACAAAAAGATCTCATTCTATTGTTTCCTGTTACATCACTCTCTTAGCTGCTTTCCTCTTCTTTACTCCCATATGGCCGCAAGTGAATGACTATTTCCAAATGTGCAGACACAAAGGCTATAATAGATATATAACTCATAAATCAGGTTCTAATGATAGCTAGCACATATATAGAGCTTTCAAGATTGCAAAGCACTTTACAAATATCCTTACAACAACCCTGGGAGGTAGATGCTATTATTAGCTTCATTTCATAGATGAAGAAACAGAGGTAGACAGATAATAAAGGATTTGCTCATGATCACATAGCTGGATTTGTATTCAGGTCTTTCTGACTCTGGGTGCAAGACTCTATCCACTGTGTGCCACCTAGCTGCCTCTAAAATTGAAATTAAGGTTAAGATTTACCCCCTCTACTTAAGGAGTAGATAGCATAAAATATGGCAGCAACTATGCATCTGTGAACAAAAAGGAGTTATTTCCAGTCTTGCACAAGCTATTATTGCCTGTAAGAGTTTATATGGTTCTGATCCAAAAAAAAACCAAACTTGTCTATCAATTACTTTATATTTTCATAGACTTCTCAGTTCTGCTTAGAGATATTTAATAATAGAGAACTCCTAATCATCTATAAAAAGCAAATTCTATTTATCTTTTGGTTGTGGTTTTCTACAAGGGGATATATTTACTTAGGAATATTGAACCATAGAATGTTAGAACTACAAAGAGATAATTTAGTCTAGATCTCTCATTTTACATGTAGATTTCAGTGTCCTCTTCATCCTTGGACCCAAGATTCTAGGTATTTTGTATGTCAGAATCCTTTCTAAACTATGTTTCACAATGACTCATAAATGTAGTTACCTTTACTAGTAAAAGAATTAACATAACTCAAAAATTATATTTAATGAAAGAATATAGTAATAAAAATAATAAGCCATCCAACTGCTAAAATGACAAAAGGTCAAAATGAAAAATGTTATAGAAGGTGTGGAAAAGTGGGGACACTAATATACTATTGGTGGAATTTTGAACTGATCTAACCATTTTAGAGAGCAATTTGGAATTATGGCCAGAGAGCTCTAAAACTGTGTTTATCAATAGCATTGCTGGGTCTGTTTCTCAAGGAGATCAGGGAAAAATTAAAAGAACCTACATATCCCAAAATATGGCAACTCTCCTTGTGGTGGCAAAGAACCAGAAATTGAGGGGATGCCCATCCTTTGAGGAATGGATAAAAACTGTGGTATATGATTGTGATGGAATACTACTATGCTATAAGAAACTATCATCAGATTAAGTTTAGAAAAACTTGGAAAGATCTATACGCAATAATGAAGAGTGAAGCAAGTAAAACAAAGAGAACATTATATACAACTATATATTTAACATTTGAAGAATAATTTATGAATGTTCACTTCCAGAGAATAAAGTGAGAAGTGGAAACATGAAAGACACAATCTATATATTTTGTCAGATGATGTCTTTGTGGTGTGGGGAGAGGAGAGAAGGACTGAATAAAAAAATAAAATGATTTCTTTTTAAATATTTTTATTTCATTAAAATAATAGTAATAGCAGAATCTTTCCCCCATAAAATTGGTGATCAGTGGGAAGAATTCTATGCCTGGTGATTACACATGTGATTATTCAGAGGGAGATACATACTTTCAATTCTCTAGATCTTCTTGGAGTCTTTTCAAGTCAGTGTTCTCTGTTGAACTTATTTTCCATGGGGCATTATTAGGTGCCACATCTCAGTTTACTACTCAACAGGCAACTATTCTTCAATGATCTTTAAGACTGATTTTCAAAAGTGATACCCAATATTCTCTAGGGATGCTATGATAAGAAAGCCTCTCCGCGATAGGGGAGCTATCTCTTTTATGATATTTATGATAGCTCTTTTAGCCTATCACTGGTCTTCAACAATCTTTTGTTTTTTTAAATTCTTTCTTATTATGATCTGACAAAAATTTCAGTATATAAAGCATAGACAAAGAGGACCACATATGAAACCAAATTTCTATTATGTATAAAGTACTCTTTTTAAGGAACTGGCCTTTCATATGGAAAGGGTGATGCTGAAATGAGCAAAAGAAGTAGTTTGAATAAAGAAAAATAATTAAATCAATTGGCAAAGAATGAAAGATATTACTTCTTTCATAAACAGTTTGATGCCTGAAAAGAGTAAGAAAAGAACTTTGGTTTAATAAAAACTGGTAACATCTGTGCATAAAGAATCACAGAGGGCAGCTGGGTAGCTCAATGGATTGAGAGTCAGGCCTAGAGACGGGAGGTCCTGGGTTCAAATCTGGCCTTGGCTGTGTGACCCTGGGCAAGTCACTTGACCCCCATTGCCCACCCTTACCACTCTTCCACCTAGGAGCCAATACACAGAAGTTAAGGGTTTAAAAAAAATAAAAAGAAACACATTTTTCAGGTAGGCTATGAGTAATTTGATTGCAAAATGAACTGTGGCATAAGTATAAAGGCTCAAATCACCTTATGAATAATTTGGGGCAATATCTTCTTTTGAATGTGAATAGTTTGATGGCTTAAAGGAGGGTAAAGAAAGAGCTTTCATTTATTCAAAACTGATAAAAATGTGACTTGAAAGAAACACAGATATAAAAGGTACAGACTGTTAAATTGGTATTTACTGAAGATTATGCAATGGCTGGAGCTATAGAAACTATGGTCCCTCAACTCATTATCATCACTATGCTGATGACAGTCAGAAAGATAGATAGATGATGGATAAATGTATAGATAGATAGATAGATAGATAGATAGATAAATAGATAGATAAATAGATAGATAGATAGATAGATAGATAGATAGATAGATAGATAGATAGATAGATAGACAGTGTGTATATGATATATGTGTATATGTTAGCATACAAAGAGAGGGAAAGGGTGGAGGAGAAAGGAAATGAAAGAATAAGCCCTAGTCTCTCCCCTAACTTTTCATCACCTGTTGGACATTTCAAACAGGAAATTCCAGACCTATCTCAAACTCAACATTTCAAAACAGAATTT
The DNA here is from genome assembly GCF_016433145.1 of Gracilinanus agilis. Taxonomy (NCBI): domain Eukaryota; kingdom Metazoa; phylum Chordata; class Mammalia; order Didelphimorphia; family Didelphidae; genus Gracilinanus; species Gracilinanus agilis. The sequence continues at coordinate 461,939,912 of NC_058131.1, forward strand.
ATTATCTTTTACCCCAAGCTCATAGCTCTTCAAGCTTCTCTATTTTGCCAAAGACACCATCATTCTTCTAGTCTCCCATGTTTTTAATTTCAGTGTTGTCCTCTACTCCTTACTCTTCTTCAAGAGTATATAAGGCCGATTTTGCTGTTTCTATCTACACAACATCTCTCACATCCTACTTCACCTCTCTCTAAAGTATATAGTCACCACCTTGGTTCAAGCCTTCATCATCTTTCAGCTAGATTATTGCAATGCCTTCCTAAATTGCTTCCTTGCCTTGTGTCTACCTATCCTCACTCTAATCCAATCTCCTCACAGTAGTCAAAGTGATTTTCATTAAGCTGTCTAAACATGCCACTCCCCTATTCAATAAACTCCAGTGAATCTATATATTGCCTCTAAGATAACTTTTTTTTTTTTAGCTTTTAAATCACATGTACCCAATCTATCTTTCCAGCTTGATTATACATTGCTCCCTTTCTTCTACTCTGCAATCCAACTAAACTGGTCTCTCTTTTTCTCACAAATAAAACTCCATCTCCCATTTTTTTCTTTTCTTTTTTTTTTAAACCCTTTACATCTTAGAATCAATTATGTATATAGCTTACAAGGCAGAAGAGCAGTAAGGGCTAGACTATGGGAGTTAAGTGACTTGCCCAGCATCACACATCTAGGAAGTGTGAGGCTAGATCTGAACTCAGAACTTCTTATCTCCATGCATGGCTTTCAATCCACTGAGTCACCTAGTTGCCCACTCTATCTCCATTTTCATGACTTTGCACTTGTTCTCCATATTTAGAATGCACTCTCTTTTCATATCTGCTTCACAGAATTCCTCTCTTCCCATAAGCTATAGATCAAGTATTACCTTCTCCATGAAGTCTTCCCCTTTCCCTGTCACAGCAATTGCCTTTCCTCCCTAACAACCTCATATTTAACTACTATGTATTTATTTTTATTTATTCAGTATATACATATATATGTACTTGATAGAATTTAAGTTCTTTGAGAGTAGGGATTGTTTTATTATTTATATTTAAATTCTCAGTGCCCAGCACAGTTCTTAAAACACTACAAGTACTGAATTAATTCTTTTTGAGTTTATTGCTGAGAGCTTTATCAGAGAAAAATGTTATTAATATTTCTCCCTGTTAACTATTTCCTTTATAGTCAACTTTATTAGTTTTGTTTGTGAAACATCTTCCATTTTATGGAAATATTCATTTGACCTTTTATGATCACCTCTATCCCTTATTTGATCAAGTTCACCCTATTCAGAGTTTTAAATGGTATCTCTTTCCCTTCTCTAATTTGTTAATGTTATGACCATGTATAAATAGGAATTGGATTTATTTGGAGCTTATTGTGGTAAACAGCGTGAGATATCAGTCTCAATTTAATTTCTGCCAGACTCTCCAATTTTCTGAACAACTTTGTCAGGTAAGAAGTTCTTGGCCTAATAATTGATATATTTGAGTTTACTGAACACCATGCTACTATGTTTCATTAACTATGGGTCATGTTTTTCTAATCTGTTCCATTGATCTTTTCCTTTTTTAAGTTAGTACCACATAGTTTTCAGGATTATTGCTTTGCAACATATTTTGAGACGTGGTACTGTCAGACCTCCTTCTTTCCCAATTCTTTATTTCCCTTGAAATTTTTGATCATTAGTTCCTCTAGATGAATTTTATCTCATATGGCAACCCTTTGTTTACTTTGGTATGGCACCAAACCTTTAAATTAGGCAGTGAAATAGTTTAAGCTTGATTTGGTACAGTCTCCTGACAGTTTAAGTTCTGTACTGGAATGAAATGACACTCATAGATTTGCCAGTTTAAAAATATGGTTTATGTAGTTATAGAAGGGGGAAACTATTCCCCAAAGATTTGTATGGAAAACACAATTAATTTGGTCAGCTAAATGACACTCTCTGTACATGAGTAGTCTATCAGTCAAACGTTAGAAGACTTAAGCTCTGGTTATTTTAACTCAGGTGACTTGGAAGTGATGTTAACTAAGCATTTAGTCCCCTGAACTAATCAAATCTAGAGGATGATATTTTAAAGGAAAAACTAGTCTAACTTGCACAACAGGATGGCTTAACGTGTTGTTCCCACCTCAGGGAGTATAATCATTTTTCTTATACTGGCATGAGCTAGCAATGAGTAACTAATATTTTTACTTGGTATTTGTCTGTTTCTCTAGAGTGTTCTATAGTTGTATTCATCTAATTTTTCTTTGTGCCTTAGTAGTTGGGTTTCCAGAAATTATTTAGATTTAATTTATTTTGAATGGAATTTCTTTTTCTATCTTGCCCCCTTGTGTTTTATTGGTACAAAAAAGCAGAAAATTTAACAGTTTTACTTTAAATCCTGTTATTTTACTAAAATTTAAATGATTTTACTTTTAGTTGTATCTCTAGGATTCTCTAAGTAAACCATATCTTATGCAAAAAAGCAATACTCAGGGCAGCTGGGTGGCTCGGTGGATTGAGAGTCAGGCCTAGAGATGGGAGGTCCTAGGTTCAAATCTGGCCTCAGACACTTCCCAGCTGTGTGACCCTGGGCAAGTCACTTGACCCCCATTGCCCACCCTTACCACTTTTCCACATAGGAGCAAATACACAGAAGATAAGGGTTTAAAAAAAAAAAGCAATACTTTTGCTTCTTTTCTTTTTTGTTTAAATTTATTTTCCCTATCTCTTAGAATTTATCTCTATATTGTAATAGCTAGCATTTTCAAACTATATCAAACAACACTGGTGAGAATGGGCATCCTTGCTTTAAGGATGGATTTTAATAGATAAGTTTGTGCATTTCTCCATTATTGATAATGCTAATTCTTAATTTTTGATATACTCTTTATCACACATTAAGGAAAAGTCCATTTATTCCTATGCTTTTTCATGCTTTCAATAGCAATGAGTATTCTATAGTCATAAACTTTGTTTCTGCACAATCTATTAATATATGATTTTTGTTGTTTCTATTATTGATAGAGTCTATTATGTTTACAGTTTTCCTAAGGTTGAATTAGAAACTTCAATTCTAGTATAAATCCAGCCTGACCATAGCAAATAATTAAAATACTTTGTTGCTAAACCTTCTTTGTTAATATGATATTCAATACTTTTGCATAGGTATTGGTTTAGTTATCAGGATCATATTTATACTATAGGAGTTTGTCAAGATACCATCTTTCTCTGTTTTTTTCAAGCAATTTATGTAATGTTCGGGCTAATTGTTATTTGAATTTAGCAGATTTAACTTGTAAATCCATCAGGATCAAGAATTTTGTAATTTAGGAGTTCATTTGTGAATTGTTTAACTTTGTTGCATGAGATCCTACTATTTAAATTCTCTATTTCTTCTGTGTGAAAAATGTGACAGTAAAGAATGTGTTTAATTATTCTTCTTTTCTATATTTCCTAACTTTTTTATTCATTGATACATAGTAAATCCTTGTTAGGATATGCAGCTGATATATATGTGTCTGTGTGTATATTTGTTGTTCAGTCATTTTAACCTGTGGGAACAAAACATACCAATATTGAGGTTTTCTTGATGATACTGGAGTGGTTTGCCATTTCCTTTTCCAGTGGATTAAGGTAAGTAAGGTTAAATGATCAGCTCAGGGTCACACAGCTAGTAAGTGTCTGGGGCCATATTTGAATTCAGGTCTTCCTGACTGGATTACAAGTACTTCATTCACATTTCAGACCTAAGTTACTAGCAGGGACCATGATAACACCCTCTTGAATCTATCTTTCTTCTTAAACCCTAATTTCCTGTTCCTGCCTATTTTTATGCATGTATGTTTTTGTGTTCCACTACAGTCTGTTGAGTTCAGATAAGCCTGGGCTTCATTAGATTCTTGCTCCCTCCACTCCTCCTCCATGTTCTTCAGGCACACCCAAATTATGAGAAATGGTAAATTTCTTCCTAATCTTCCTCATTTCTTCCTTATTGTATTTCTTTTTTTCTTCCTTTCTCCACCCCCCCCCATTTATAACCAATAAAATAACTTCCAGATCATTCAATTTAATCATGATTTTAATGGAGTATAGTGATTTTATATTCTTTCCTTAACTTATTTTCCAGGTCAGTTTTTTAAAATAGTAAATATCTCATATTTTAGTTTTTCAGTCTTTTAATTTTACTATAAATATAAAGTATCTTGTTGCTTCATTGAATCTCTGAATTTTTTGTTTCATTCTGTTTTTTAAAGGAAATTTTTCTCTGCTCTAAGAAGAGTTTGTCTTTTTTTTCTTTGTGTCATTTGAAATCAGAATTCTGAAAGGATTCTTTTATCTTCTCCTCCATTACAACAGTGGAAAGGTGGGTCCATACAAGATCTGGAGTGCCCTGAATGCCAGCAAGGGAGCTGGGACTTTATTGTTGATATTCACAGTAATGAATTTGGCAGCAGTTTTGCAGAAGCTGCAAAAGCCAGCAAACAACACAGAAAGGTTAGAAATGTTAACACTGACCTACAAAGCATATGACCAAATATTTAATCCAAATAGTATAATAAACATTCCATAAGAGAAAAAGAAAAAAATTCAGACTTCTTCTCTGGTATGAAGAGAGGGGAAAAAAATTTTATATGGATTTTCTAGATCTCAGAGTAGTGTGCTTCTATTCCCTGCAATATGGAAGGGATACCTGCGATATCTAGAGAACTCTCATAATATAAAGTAGCAAGATATAAAATAAATTCACATAAATCATTAGCATTTCTATACATTTCCAACAAAAATCCAATAGGAAAACAGAAATTTCATTTGATATAGAATATATAAAATATTTGGGAGTCTACCAAAACACATAGAAACTTTATGAATACAACTATAAAATGCCCTGTATAATAACAAAGGCAGTCCTACATGATCATTAACATTAATTTTTCATAGGTAGGCCATACTAATATAATAGAAATTAAAATCTACCTCAATTAATTTAGTTATTCAATATTATATCAATAAATCTATCAAAGTATTACTTTTATAGAACTAAGAAAAAATAACAAATTCATCTGAAGGAATAAAAATGAAGGGAAATCAAGAAAAAAAAAATTAAGAAAGTAACGAGACTACATTTATCCTGTCTTAAACCATAATGAAAAGCAGTAATCAAACCACCTATTTGATACTGGTTAAAAATAGAAAAGTCAGTTAATGAGAAAGAATAGGGACATAAGATTCAGAAACAAACATAGTATTTGATAAACCCCAAAACTCCAACCTCAGAGGAAATAGTTCTCTGTTTAACAAATGGTAATACCAGAATATATCCTAGAAAATATTTGGGTCAGACCAATATTCTCACACCATTCCCTACCATAAATTCCAAATGGATATATGACTTAAGATATGAAGAGTCATGTCATAAACAAAGTAGAAAAAACAGGAAGGAGATACATTTCTTAACTAGGAGAAGAATCTTTAACTAAACAAGGGATACAGATCTCTAAGGGTGAAAAAGGGGTTTTATGGGTTCAATATATTAAAGATGCTCGCCAGAGGATTGAACTATTATCAATCCTCAATTAAGAATAATCTCAAATCAAAATTGACTTTTATGGAAATTTATTTACATGAGAAGAGAGAGAGAAAGTAAGGAAATAAGACTCTATCCCACTAATTAGTCCAGGTAGATCTTAACCCTCAGCCGAGGATTAAAGGGCCTGAGGCCCAGAGGTGAATGGAGCAAACTTCATTCACAGAGTCTATAAAAGGAAGTCTCTTAATAGAAGTTCAGGAAGATTCAGTCTTTAAACTCACCACGTGGAACAATCTCAGTCACGAACAAGCAAAGCTCCCTCAGGTCCCCTTCACAAAACTAGAAGCTGGTCACCAGACACCATCTTCCACTGAAGACCTCAGCTGACTGAGGACCTTCTCCTTTTAAAGGGGTCACTTATGCATCACTTCCTGTGCCTCCCTCCTAATTTGCATGTCCAATCACAATAGACAATTCTCATAGTCCGCCCACGGGGCAGGTCAGTTGATTCTGATTAGTCACTCACTCCAGCACAGGTAGGTTAGGACCTCCCAAGATTGTATGTATGCTCACCTTTGGTGATTAAATCTAAAGATGGGCAGTGTAATCTAATTATCACAGATCCCAAAGCATAAAATAAACAGTTCTGATTACATGAAATTGAAAAGATTTCACAAACAAAAGCAATGCAGTTAAAATTAGAAGAGAAAGTTAACTAGGAAAAATATCTTTTCAATATTTCTCTGATTAAAAGCTAATAGCTAAGATATACAGGGAATTAATCTAAATATATAAAAATGAGAACCATTCCTCAGTCAAGAAATGGTCAATATATATGAACAGATAGTTCTTAAGGGTAGAATTCTGAGCTATCATTGACCATATGAAAAAGTGTTATAAATGACTAATAAAAAAAATACAGATTAAAATAACTCTGAGACTCACTTTATACCTAGGAAATGAGCAAAGATGACAAAAAGAGGAAATGCCAATCATTAGAGGATACGTAAGGTCAAGCACACTAAGGCATTTTTGGTAGAACTATGAAATTGGTCAGAAATTCTAGAGGACAACTTAGAACTATACTCAAAAAGACTAAACCAGAGATGGGCAAACTTTTTGAAGAGGGGATCAAAGGAAAGGAAATACTCATGTGTCAGTTTGTTTCTAAGGCAACTCTTTCAAAGTTTTGTATTGTATCCTACTCATTGTATTGGTCAGATTAGGAATAATGGTTGGTGGCTGGATAGAACATTTCAGGGGACCACATCTGGCCTATGGGCTGTAGTTTGCCCATCACTGGACTAAACCATGCACACTCTTTAACCCAGTGATACTTCTGGATTCATTCCCCCAAAAAGATCAAAGATGAAAGAAAAAAGCCCACATGTACAAAAATCTATAGTAATGCTTCTTTCTGCAACAAATACCTGTGAAATAAGGGGATCCCCATCAATTAGGAAACAGCTGAACAAGTCATGGTATATGAATATAATAAAAAGGGAAAGGTAATAAGCATTTATAAATGTATTGGCACTGGCTAAGCACTTTTATTTACCACTACTTTTGTTGCTGCTGGTGCTACTACTGCTACTACTACTACTACTATTAGTACTATTATTACTACTGCTACTACTACTATTACTAGCTAATATTTGTATAGTATTTACTATGTGTCAGGCACTTACTATGTGCTAAGGGCTTTTGTTAATATTATCTCATTTGATCTTCACAACAACCTTTCAAAGTTGGCCGATCTTTTTATCTCCATTTTACAGTTGAGAAAAAATGAGGCAGAGGTTTAGTGATTTGCCCAGGATCACATAGCTATTAAGTGTCTGATACAAAATTTGAACTCAGATCTAAGTAATTCTAGGCCCAGTGCACAGCCTACTATTCCACCTAGCTACTCCTAATTAAAGAAATTTGGGAAGATTTGGATGAACCAATAGAACAGAACTGAAGAATAATTTATCTAGTGACTGAAATAAAGAAAACAACTTTTAAAGACTTATAAATGTATAATCTCTGACCAGTCATGACTCCAGAATATTAATTATAGAGTGTGGAAAGAGTTAATGAGTGGGAGAGATACAGATTGATATACAGATAATAGAAGATGAACAATGTGCATATTTATTTTGCTTCTCTATGCTTGTTTGCTATAAGAGGGGGTGTTGGGGTTTTTTTATTTTAATTTTTTTTAAACTCTTAACTTCTGTGTATTTGCTCCTATGTGGAAAAGTGGTAAGGGTGGGCAATGGGGGTCAAGTGACTTGCCCAGGGTCACACAGCTGGGAAGTGTCTGAGGCCGGATTTGAACCTAGGACCTCCTGTCTCTAGGCCTGACTCTCAATCCACTGAGCTACCCAGTTGCCCCCGGGGGTGTTGGTTTTGAGTTTTTTTTTAATGGAAGTTGGATAGAGGGCAGGGAGGGAGGGGTAAGCGATAATGATGTTCAAAAACAAAGAATGAAAAAATCACTTAAATGTGGGAAAAAATACATAGATCAACAGAAACTGGTTTGGAAGGGGATATGGAAAAACAAAATAGTGTTAAAACTAACGGTGAATTCATTATATACTTTTTTAAAGGATAGATTATTAACAATGGAGATTCATGGTTTCACATACAATTCTCTTCATTGGTTCTTCTTTGTAGATAGAAATGCTCATGTTAATTGGTATGTAGCAAGTGTAGAAGAACAATAATCTTTTTTTCAATTTTAAATTTTCATAGAACAAAAAGAACTGGATATAAAGAAGCTCAGTTCCACAAAAATCCTCTTTTCCATTTTCTGTATATTGAAATATCTATGTTTGTTGATGATTAGTAAGTTCGTAATTTAACATTTTTCTATTAAAAATGAAGGTACTGGAGAAGAGACCTTGAAGCATACCTCCTTCCTCATAGCAGAGATAAAGGGGACTATTAAATTAGAATATTTTATATATTATCAGGCAAGACTTCCTTACTGGATGTTTTTATCTGTGTTCCTTTATCACAAGATAGAGTCTCATCTGGAGAGGAGGAAGGAAAATGACTATGCTGTAAAGACAAAAGACATCAACAAAAAAATAATAATAATGAAATTCCTGTTGAAGAGGAACACCTTCACTCATGACCAAAAAAGTGGAGGAACAACTAGGATAATATCAATGTTATCAAATATCAAATAAGTTTAATTGTTTTTCTTCATCAAAATGCTGAGTTTATTCTAGAGGAGTGGGTGGGAATAAAATACATTTTAAATTAATTGATTTCATACTTTTTTTATAGGTATTTTGGTTACCAAAAAAAAAATTATTTTTAAGTTAAGAGCCAAATAAGTAAGGCCCCCAAGTAAGGTTGAGAATAAACTAGGGCCTGAAACTATTCTCACACTCTCCACACGGACCAAAAAGTTCTCAGGCATGAATGCCAAAAAGCAACCTTTACAGAAAGGTATTTGTAGAGGTATTTGCATTGATAGCAAGCATCTAGCATAATAACACTGTGCTAAGAAAACAACCCCTGGGGTTTCTAGGGGATGTATTTCCCATCTACCACATGAATATTAATTCCTTATCAACCAAGTGAAAGTCAGATAAAATGAAGCTCTAAACTGGAAGGAAACTGAGCACTAAGAGATGATAGATTCTATATTCTCACCTTGGCCTTCTAGGAGAGGATAACTTGTCCATGAGGCCTTTGAAAAATGACACTTAAAAGTAACAAGTAACTCTTGTCAATCACTGAACAATCATGGTGTCAGTGATTTATCACCTGATCAATTTTAACTATCTAATTCACAAGGTAGGTATACTTACAAAGTACAGATGTTATCCTAACAAGTAATGGTTTGCTGATCCAAAAATAAACATAACAAAGCATAAATACACAATAATATATTTAATCTGGGATCCTGATATGCATTGGAATGGTAGTAGAGTATGTTGTTTAGTCATTTTAGTCCTGTCCAACTCTTTGTGACCCTATTTGGGGTTTTCTTAGCAAAGATACTGGAGTGGTTTGCCATTTCCTGCTCCAGCTCATTTTTCAGATGAGAAAACTTAGGCAAAGAGTGGCTTGCCAGAGTCACACAGCAAGTAAGTGTCTGAGGCCAGATTTGAGACAGTAAGTACAGCAGAAAGCTAGGTCAGAAAAGTTGCAAGCTCAAATCTTGCCTCTGACACTTAATAGTTGTGAAACACTAACTGAGTCTCTTTAACTAAGTTTTAGTTTTCTCTTCTGTAAAGTGGAGGAAATTATTTGCACCATGTAACCTCAAGGGGCTATTTGTTATGCCTGAGGATCAAGTAAGATGATATAGGAGAAGCATTCTTCAAACTTGTGTATATAAATATTATTTGTATTATTGATTGATAATGTTCACCATTCACTGTCTACTTACTTCAGTATTTCAGCAATCTGTGATTTGTGTCAGTATTCCTCTTACCAATGAACATCAAAATTCCTCCATGACTTAGATAGCATAGTAGATTACATCCTGCAGTCAAAAAAATAATTCTAGGTAAATTATTTATTGACAAGTTTCTCCAGACCTCCAAGCTAGTCTGGTCTTAACACAATAAACATATTGGGTCTTTCACTAGTCCTATAGCTAGAGGGTTTCCAATTTATTAAGACCTATTAGATCTCGTACTAGGTTGAAATAACTTTGAAAATCTAGTGCTACTTCTATACCAGATTGGGGCTTTGATGGAGATTCATGTTATTCCTTATAATAAAGCTAGGTTAATCTAAAACTATATTTTCATTCATTCTTCCCATCCATTTCTAAGAGTTTACATGGTTTTGCAAGGGAGAGTATGGACCTTTCATTTCATTATGGAAGGTTCTGTCTCTACTAGTATTAAAAAAGAAAAACTAAAAATATATCTAGTTCTGATTAGATGGCCATCACTGAAAAAAATGTATGAACTCATACTTCAGAATATTTGCTCTTCCAGTTTTCTTTTAATGGTGAGATCTATGTTGAAATTTAAAGGTGTTCAAAGGTTCAGAGAAAGGTGAGATTTAGACACTTTTTTTTTAACTCAGGGAGAAATCAGTTAAAAAATGGAGAAACCAATTATCACTTGGGAGAGGGTGCTGAGTTGAGTTCCTACCTTTAGAGATGGTTGTAGAGTAATCATATTTAAAAGTACTTGGATAGGTGGCTGGGTGTCTCTGGGTAAGACATAAACTTTCCCAGCCTGTTTCCTCATAAAATTGCAATGTAAATGTTAGCTATTACTATTATTATTAAATTATTATTATTATTATTTAAGTTTGGTAGAGCTATGTGAGCCTCAAGATAAGGGACTGTTTAGGTTTTGTATATGGCATAGATTTTATAAGAGAAGCTAGGTGTTGCAGTAGGTAGATTTCAGGCCAGGAGTCAGGAAGACTAATTTTCCTGGGTTAAAATCTAGCTTCAGCCTTACTAGCTTGTGTGACCCCAGAAAAGTTCCTTAATCCTATTTGCCTCAGTTTACTTTTCTCCAAAATTAACTGGAAAAAGAAATGGCAAACTATTCCAGTAAAAAAAGTAAAGCTAAGAAAACACAAAATGGTATCAGGAAGAGTTGGGCACAACTGAAGAACAATTGAACACACACACAAGATTTAATAAAATGTTTGTTAAATTAAATGAGGCAAACATAACTCCAGTGACAAAGGTCCTGAATTTGGAATCATAGGCCTAGGGTTCAAATTATCCCCCTGGAATCAAAAGATTGGTATTATATATTTAGGTCCAAAGGAGACTTTAGATGTAACCTCATCAAACCCTCCCATTTTTTACTTAAAGAATCAAACAGGTAAGATTTTGAAGTCTTTTTCAAATCGAGATTTACTGACTCTATACCTAGCCTATGAGCCTTTAAATTAATTTCTCATTTTTACAAATAATTTTATAAGATATATTACTTCAGCCAGTTAGTCAATTACATTATTTAGTTATTCTATAGCCTTATTCAGAGGTCCAATTCTGAACTCTGTATGGGAAGTTCCAATTCTGATCCCTCAACAATACCTAATTAAAGAGTTTACATAATACTGAGGATATACTACAAGTACATAAAATAATGAGGGAGGAGGGCAGAATATTAACTAAAAGCCTTGTACAAGGGGCTGTCATGTCAAATTACAAATTATTAGCTTCCACTTCTCATCTTCTGGGGCCAAGCTTCATTTGCCATTTCTGTCACTTTAAATAATCTGAAAATTGTAAAGGTGGCAATTTCCTTTCATTGGATTTTAAAATTGGATGGATTTCACTGAGTGTTATTTTATTTTATTTTTTTTGGACCTCCCTTGACAAGCTACAAACTGTAAAAATGTTCAAGACTTCACCCAGAATAAACAATTCTGGGTCTGGAACGAGGATTCGCACTTCCGGGCTGCAGTTCATACCTCGCACACTAAAAGCCTTTCCCCACACTACTAGTGACAAATAAGCTGCGTCTACCACTAGAAAAGAGGATTCTCTGTTCGGTAGAACTCGTCCCCGCAGCCAAAGGTAAGTTACACCTAGACGCAGAAACCGGCGGCGGATGAGTCAGTGGAGAAGGCAAATTATAAAACCATGGCGACGTAAGATAATTAGGACGCTCTTGCGCCGCGCCGTACGCATGAGAGACTTCCTCACCCTCTACCGCAGGCCCACTGCCCAGCAAAGCGTGCGTGCCCAGCCACCCCACTCCACTCCCCGAGCTCCAGCAGCCTCCACGTGTCCTCTCCTTACCCAGGAGCCTCCACGGCTGCTCTGGGAGAAAAAGCTCCTGACTACTCGCTCCACCCCCCCTACCACGCCGAGTACTACAACTCCCAGAAGGCGTCACGCTCCTTTTTTTTTTTTTTGCCTCCCTCCTCCGCGGGACACGCAGGCGCTCTAGTTCTCGTCAACAAGCCGGAGCGGCTGTGAGTGTTGATCGTGCCTAACGGGATTTGTAGTCCTTCCTGGACCTTCAGTCCTTAGGCGGCTGAAGGCGAGTGGACTCCAAGTCTCAGCGGCCCTTGCGCGGTGGAGGCCGGTCACGTGGGCTGGGGGCCGGGCGTGCGTGCCGCCGTTGATCCGGTGCTGCAGTGAGGAGGTGGTTCTAGCCTTGTTGTGTGTGTGTGTGTGTGTGTGTGTGTGTGTGTGAGAGTGAGTGTGTATGTGTGTGTGAGTGTGTGTATGTGTGTGTGTGTGAGTGAGGGAGTGAGTGAGGGAGTGAGTGAGTGAGCGAGCGAGCGAGCGTGTGCGGCCCGGCTTGTTGTTGTCCCTGACTTCCCCCTCCCCTTCACCCCTCCCCCTTTCCCAGCCGCCGCTGCAGTGGCCGCTCCCTGGGCCGTAGGAAATGAGCGATAACGATGACATCGAGGTGGAGAGCGACGTGAGTCCCGGGGTTTCTTCCTTCCCGTGCGTGTCTGTCTGGGGGTCGGGGCCAGCGGCCAGAGACGGAACTGGACGGTGTGGGGGCGGGGGAGGCGTGCGGAGGCTGGGCCGCTTCCTTCTCGTCCTTCCCCTGCCAAGACGGGGCCGCCGTCGCCGCCGCGTTCCGGGCACTTCCCTCACCCGCCCGGCCACCGCGGCCTCTGGAGTCCGGATGGGGAGGAGTGGCCTTGGGGAACCCTCCTTTCCTCCACCCCCACCCCCGCAGGGGAGGAGGGTAGCATCACTGGGGCTAGTCTACCCCCCTCCCTGACCCGGGTCCCGGGATGGGGGTACACTCCACAGCCCATTGTCCAGATCCAGGGAACTGGGGAAGTTTCCAGGATTTTTCTCCCGTCCCCCTCCAACCCCGTCCAAGATCCGTATTCCTTCTCTCTGGGGTGGGGGGGTGTGTGTGTGTGTGTGGGAATTAGCCCTTGGCTTGGGCCGAGGAATGGGGGCTTTTAGGACTTCCCACCCCCAGCCTGTCCCCTCTTGGCTGGACTGGATCCCGGAAGAAGGGGCGGTGCACCAGACATGAACGCCCCCCAGCCCAGCTCGAGGATCCCGGCTTGGGGGGAAGGGAGGAGGGTCGGGCTTATTCCCCATCCCCTGCTTCCTTCACCGCCGGCATTTTCTTTCTTATTTTTAAATGTGAAGCGTAAAAATAACTCCTATATTTTCTATTTTTCTCTCTCTTATTCCAGGAAGAGCAACCGAGGTTTCAATCTGCGGTACGTCTCCTTCTCTCCATTTCATTTTCATTTCCGTTCAGTTCTAGTCCTTTTCGGGTTCAGAGAGAGTTCTGTTATTTTCAATGTTATGATGGTAAACTACACAATGAAATGCTGGAGGTGAGGTGTGGGGGCCTACGTCTGGGATTCTAATAGATGGGGAGAAGGGTTGCCAATCTAATCATTCTAGATTCTTAAGTGTTAGGTTCTATTGAGACTAGGTGAGTGGGAGGAGCTTTGTCCATAGGAAAGGATCTGATTCTTGAGGGATCAAATTCAAGGGATCTACATAACTACAGTTTGGATTCAGGAAAGGAAAGAAGGTCTGAATTAAGTTGTTGTCTTTATTTGAAGGCAAAGCAACCAAGCCAGTATTTGGAGATAACCGTTGTTACTGAGGAGGCACAAGTGATCATCAAAAATGAAAATAGCTATATGAATACTGTATTTCTTAAAGGGCATAGTAGTATTACATAAGAATGTAGTGCAGAAATTAAAGCCACAACTTGCACATCCAGGAACAGTAGCAGAATGTCACACTGTTCTAGGCTCATGGGTTGAAGCAGGTTTTGAAACCAAAGAGAAAGAGCTTTGGAGTTGATGTGGAGGAGAGGAATGAAAGTGGGTAGTTTTTGCAAGAGGGGTAGACATAAGAAAATGTGTTAGATCGTTTCTTTGGTTTTCTGTATTAATATATTTAATGCTTGGTTCAGTTGATGTAGATATGTGTCTAAAATTAGTGGAAACCTGAAGATATTTAATGAACTAGGTTGGGGGGGAAGAGACCTTTTTGGGGTATAAAACAAAGGGAGATTAGAATGGGAAAGGGGAGAATTAAGTACAACAAAATTCCAGATAGTTTACAATTGGGAGCAATAAGTAATAATAATTATTTTTAAAAGTCAAAATTCTTGCTGAATTAGACTTGCTTTATCACAGCAACTAAGATTCAGAATCTTATCCAAAGACCTGGACCTTCAAAAGAAGGCCTTTAAAACTTATTAAGAGAAATCCCAGGATGTAATCGTTCTATTGGAACTGAAAACTTATTTCTGTTTTTTTATTGTTGTTGTTACTGTTTTTAAATTCATTTTAACAGGTTGGGTTTTTGTCAGAAAATTTCACATGTGAAACAGAATCTTTATTTTGGATTTGTTGTTGTTGTTGTAAATCTCCTTTAATAGTATGTCCACTTTTAACACTATACTTTTTAAAGTGAAACTTCAAAAAATATTTCACTTTTCTCCTCAATTCCCTTGATGTGATCTGAAAATGGCCCTAATTCAGGTGTGATAGGAGGAAAGGAAGAGTCCTTGAAATGTTTTCTTTTCAGATTCCTAGTTAGAACAAATAGTCATGGTCTTTCAGTAAGAAACCTGTTTTCTTTGTTGAGAGATTTCTTATTCAAATCCTTTTTGATTTTCAAGTGACTTATACATGATTATTGATTTTAAATCATGAAATGATTAAAATATACTTCTCTGCACCTTAATCATTTAATCTTAGGACTTTGTTTAAAAGCTTATAGCTGAGTGTGAAGGTGTCTAGAATTTACCCTTTTGTTTTTGTTTTTTGCCTCTTTTTAATTTGGCTTGCAGAGACTCTCAAACATCTTGCATAAAGGCAATCACAAAAGCATGAAGAAGAGGCAGATATATTAAAAGCATGTTTTTCAATATCACAAACAATTATCAGGGCTTGGTAGAGAAGTAAGAATGCCCCTTCATATGATTAACAAGTTTGTACTCTAAAACTGAAAGCCTGGTCATTTTTTTTTTTTTTTATTGAAAGAAATTTCTCATTATGGAGGATGCATTAGACCTTGACTTCTGAAGGAAAATCAAGCTGGAATAGCAGGAAAAAAAAATTTGAATAATGTGGACCAATATTTTAAGGACTTTAAATTACTTCTTTGTAGAATATTGTTTTACAGGTATAAAAATCCTGTGTCATGAGACATAAAAGACTGACATGAAGCAGGAAATAAAGCTAATTGTAAGAGAAAGTGAAACTGAATTTAATATGTTCTAGGATACATGCAAAAGATAAAGACTAATAGAAAAAATAAGCTTGACTTAGAAGCATATAATCTGAATAATTCAGAAGAATGACTTGGAGAATATTTCCTATGATATAAATTACCATTTGGTAAGAATCCCAAGTGATTTATTTTCCTTTTCTTTTAATTCTATAAATGCTTAAATAATGGAGGAATTTGCTATGTGGACTTTTTGCACATACTCTTTTTCTGTTTTCTTTCTGTTTTGGTGACATTCCACAGGAATGGTTTTAAACTCTGAATACAACTATGTGAGACCTGGAAGTATTTAGAAGAAATTGTTCTTCATGCTAGCTTAGCATTCTGCAATTTCAGCATATCTTCTAGAAGTTTAAAAACAGGTTTGTGCAATTACATTTCTGATGTGAAGTATGTTAGCCTCTCCAAGATACTTGCTTATCAGAATTGTAATGCATTCAGGATGGAAGGAGAGCAGATCTATGTTTCAGATTTGAAATTAGAAAAGTACTCTTATGTTAGTAGAATGAATGAGTTTTATGGCACAAGTGATATATGTATTCTGCCTCTTTTGCAGTGATTAACTACAGTGCTGAAATTCCAAAGTCTTTGGTTCCTGACTAGTCTTTTATTGCTATTAATAAGGTAGCTGTGCCTTGCTTTTATAATTCTATTTAAAAGTGATTTTCTGCAGTATGACTACAGTGTTGGACTAGTTGACCAGTTTGAAAAGGAATTCAGGATTCTAGCCAGACATTTCCTATGCTCTTAAACAATTTTTTTTCTAGTAAATGACCTGTAATGTGATGACATATTATGCTAATCATGTTTCAAGGGAAAGCTGGGACTTTGGGCAACAAGCAGTTACCTTCAAATAGTTGTAAGTATTCTAGCTTTGTCTTAATATTCTGACTCAATATAAGAGTTATTTTCTCAAATAAACTTGTGGGAAACTTGAATTAATATTTTTCTTCCTATGGGCTTTGGTATATTTATATCACTGCAGGCTACCGCCATTGCTGGTTGGAATTTTCTGTTGATCAGGTTGAATCTTTCAGGAGACTTCAGAGTAATGCTAGGTTTTTGAGGTAAGATAATATCATTTGTATCTCCCCTAAGAATTGAGAGGAGTGCTCGGATCTTCTAACAGTTTTGAGCCCTGGGGTAGCTATTTTGATTCAATGGATAAAGAGTTGGGCCTAAACATAGGGAGATCCCGAGTTCAAATCTGGTGCCAGACACTTCCTAGCTGTGTGACCCTGGGCATGCCTAGCCCTTACCACTCTTATAAGCCTTGGAACCAATACAGTGTATTGATTCTAAGACAGATTGTAAGGGTTTAAAAAAAAGTTTTGAGCCCCCATTATATTTATTACTAATAATGTCAGGAGCAGAATAGACAGCTGTCCTTGGAATCAGGACAAGCTGGGTTCAAGGCCTACCTGCCACATATTAGCTATGTGACACTGAGGCAAGTCACTTAACCTCTCTGTATTCCAGAGCCTTCTAAAACTATAAGTTGCAAAACAGTTACGAATAAATATAGATGGGATAAATATAAATTCCCCCTTGAGGGAATTTCTTCCCCTAGTGAAATCACAGGCCCAGGCCATAAAGTCTTATTGCAATAAACTTAGTTATAGAAAAATAGTCACATGATGAAAAAAGAGCCAAGCTGGAATCAGAAAGACTAGTTTTCTGACACAAAACTATAGCTATGTAATTCCTGAACACTTATTGTTCACCCAGACATATATGTCAACTGTGTAGTAAGTACATGGATGAAATCAGATAAGGATTTTTTAAGTAGAGACTTTATTGATGGTTGTGGTAATTATATCACCAGGATTTTATAGTAATTTCGCTCTTAAACTCAAACTCAGAAATTTTTTAAAAATCTATGAGTTGTGGTGGATTGCTACCCTGTGTCAGGCAAGTTATCAGTTTCTCTGTATTTTGGGGAGATATGTATAGCTGTATTAGTTTTGGGAAACCAGCCTGATGAGGTATTTCTCTGTACTGTCTTATGATTTACTTGTTTTCAGAGAAAAGGATGCTAGGTAATAGAGAAATTTGAATGAAGATATTTTCTATATTCAGAAAGTCAGAAGGAAATATTTTAAATAAATTTCCCCTACTTTTGAGCAGAATCCATCAGACTGTATCAACCTTCCTGCAAGTTAAGCAACATGGCTAAAAAATGGCATTTGCTTTTAACATTTAACAACTTAACATGTACTTGTTAGAGTCAGGGATAGATGGACAAATTGTAGAAGATTTTTATTCTGGCTGCATCTGTGGGAAGTTCAGTGGAAGGAGAACTGAATGGAAGAATAAAGACCTTGGCAGAGAAGTCAAAGCTGGAAGCTCTTTTGTGCCCGAGTTCCTGTTGAGCATCTGTGGGCCACCCTTCAGTATCCCATAGTATTTTTGTAAGCCTGGGATGGCCTGAAGGAATGCTACTTTGGCAGGCACCATGAATCCAGTTTATTTGAGAAGAGGCAGCATCTGCAATTGCTATCTCTAGGGTGCCTGTTGGTAAGTTTTTCCTTGGACTTATTGGCCACTCCAGGAATTGTCATCCTCTAGATAGTTTGGTTGACTAAAGAAAGGTACTTTCATTGTCACTTTATCCTTATGAAAGACCTTTCCCCACACAGGACAGAACAGGATCATCTGAATTTGACTTTTGTACACTGCACACATCCTTACACATTTTGTGTGTGCGTACCTATGGAGGAAAACCATATGCCACACATTGGCAGTAATCACTAGCCAAGGTGAGATTTCCTTCATAGTAAACTAGGAAATGCCAGCTTGTGAATGTACTTAACAAGGCATTGATGAATAATAGTAGTCTGGCAGATAGCCATATCATTCTGATGAATGGTAGACAGTGTTGTCAAACTTCCCTGATTTGACATTGAATGTGTCTATGCCAAGATCAGTTGTCAGCTTTGCCTAAAGGATTTCTGTAGGTTCCTGGGCCACTAGAAATATGGATAAGAGATCTGTTATTTAATATAGATTTGCCTTAGTTGTGACTTGAAGTATGTAGTTAGTCCTGAGTATTTCTAACATACATTAGGTGAATTTTGTAGATAGGGCTAGCAGAGGGCATTTTCCTCATCTCATTCATCTCTAAGAGCTTCACAGGTTGGCCGTTGATAGGTGTAGTGATTTGGGGGTGGACATGGCAGCAGGGATTTTTTTTTTTTTTAATTTCTCTCTTCTACTAGTTAAATTGGTCCTGGAACCACTCTTGTAATTCCATCCACTGCTTTGAGAACAACAGTCTCCAGCCTAGGCTTTCTACCAGGCAACAAACTGTGCTGCCTGCATTGTTGAGCCAACTTTTCAAATTTGGCTTGCTCCCCAAATAACAAGCCAAGATTTCTGTTGATGGTTGAAAGCCAAGTTCACTTACAGTTCTCCAACCAAAAGGCTTGTTGTCCATTTGAGTCCTTTCAGAGCTCAGTGAATGGGAAGAGAGGAGTGCATTATGGGGATGATTTTGGTCTTAAATAGTGCTTAGCTCCACCTAACTAATTTAGGACCTAGTGAAATCAGGTCCACTTTGATTTCTAACATATTTGTAAGGCTCTCCTAAGAATGAGAGGAAATCTTGGTTGGGGGTGGTGGTGGTGGTAAAGAGAGAGAATCAGGATGGATTATAATTGCATTTTCATAATGTTGCTTCTTTGTACAGTCCTTTAAACTGAGTAGCATTGAGATGAAAGGAAGGCAAGGAATTAGGATACTGTAATAGGCAAGAGAATCATGGGCTGTTGAATGTGTGTCCCTGTTGAAGACTAAAGGTATATGTTTAATTTGCAGAGAATATTATCAATGGAATAGAGGATCCTGGAGAGCCAGTTACATTCTGAATAGCCAGTGCGTTGGCCACTTTAGATAGTTTAGCTTGCTCTCCCAAGCTTTGCAACTTTGTCCTAGGAAAAGGTAAATGTTGGCAGGGATGTTGGATCAGGGGGAGGGAACAGGTGTGCTAAATGTTATTTCATCCTTTTGATTTTTACAATTAGACAATACAGTATGTTCAGATGGTCTAATAGATGAAAAATCATTGGATCAACCAAGGTTGTCTAATAGTTTTCCTAAGGTTTTTCCTTATTTAATGATATAGCTATGATTCAGGATAGTGTCCTCATTACTTAGTTAACAAGGTAACTGGCTTTTAGAACCTGCCCAGTCATATGTCTTAGAAAAGGAAAAGTTGTGTTCTCTGGCAGTTCCCTGTCCATAACTGTGATGGGAACCATGTGTTCAGTTAAATTAGAGCAGTAAGATAGGATGCTGTATTTTGGAATCAGGATGTAACTAAAGTTATAACAGCTGCCTCTTCTATGCTAGTCACTCCTTTCTGTTTAATGGTTGAGTCTTATATTGAGAATGTATAGTTCAAGTCTTATTAGATCCCCTCTTTAAAATCATGTTTTCAAATCACAGAAATAAAGTAAGGGCTTACTAATTACAGCAAAGTACGTCTTTTAGGACCTAATATAGTATTCCAGTGCCTAATTGAATAATAGTTTTTGCAACTTCATTTTAAAAGTTCTTGATGTTCCCTATATAAGTTTAACTTGTACTTTCCTTTTGGACATAACTTTGTTCTTTAGGTCAACCCAATGGAGCTATATAAATGATGATCTCACTGGTATGCTAAGTAAATTCTCAGTCTAAAGTCTTTCCCATAACTCTTTACAACCTAGATATGATTTATATCCTTACTTTAGAGTAGTAATAGCACTTGCCTTCTATCATAAGACTTAACTAATAACCCTTTTCACTTGGGTTGAGACAGTAACCTATACTATCTCCTATTTGAAGCCATTCCCCTTTTTGAAGCCCAGTGATTGACATCCTATATGTCCCTATATGATTGTTCTTGTTTGTGATTTTAAGTGGTTTAAGACAAACAGATTGATTTGTGGGTATTTGAATCCTGCCAAGTAAATGTGTTTTGCAACAGGTGCCTAGGGAGCATTTATTCTGCGCATGTGGAAGTTGAAAGCTTTGCCATCTAAGAACTCTGCATATCTGGCAGAAGTTTGTTTGAAGGGGAAACCCTTGGCATGGATTTTAAGAATCAGGAAGCCTAAATAGAGTTGGAATCTTGGTCCTTATTTTGTTTTCCCAATTAGTCTCAGAGGTCTCTTTCTTGTGAACAAACTGGAAAGGTCACAAATGGGAATATTACATATAGGAAAACAGAGTAGAAAATCACCATGATGGGCTTCTTTTAGGCAAAAACATAGTGTGTATAATTTATTCTTTCTTTGGGCATATGTTAAGGGGAGCTTTCATTAGTGGATATGATTGCACTTTGTGTCTACTTGGAATTTTGTTACTACCAATCATTGACTGTTGTATCAGGAAGGTTGGGGAAAGGACTCATTCCAAGAGAATCACATTTTGCTCCCATAAATAACTTATTTTACTTGTGCATGAACCAGATATGTCGAACTGCCTTGGATGTTCCTGCCACAGACCTTGCTGCTATTCACCCTTTTTTCTGCCTCTAACAGGGCCTAGTTTGGAGACCCTTCCCCACACAATTACCCCCTTCAATGCAGGGCTTCCTAGTCCAGTTGCCAGGGACATCACTGACAGCATACGCCTCTGGAATAAAACCTGGTCCCTCTGGTGCTGTCTATTGGAAATGTTGGTTCTGATTTGCTTTCTCTTTTTCTTTTTCAGGCTGACAAACGAGCTCATCATAATGCACTGGAGCGAAAGCGCAGGGACCACATCAAAGATAGCTTTCACAGTTTGCGGGACTCAGTCCCATCACTACAAGGAGAGAAGGTGAGTTTATTGAGAAAGCTAATAGGATACCCTTAGTTTGACTTCCCTTTCAGACATACATGCCTGGAAAGAAAAAGCATCCAAAGGTATATAGTATAATAATTATTTTGTGTGTGTTCATATATATTAATTGCTGGTATTATTTTATTGTCTATGGTGCCGTTAAGCCTAATGCAGATGCTTTTTTTCTATTTTTGATTTTGATATATTTTTTCTAATTACATGTAAAAACAATTTATTAAACTTTTTTTTTAGTTCCAAATTCTCTTCCTCTTTTCCTTCTCTCCTCCTGGAGAGAAGGCAAGCAGTAATACTATAATTCATAAACATTTTTTAATTCTTGCTTCACTTACAACAGAAAACTACATAGAATGCTTAACTTACCTTTTCCCATTTACCTCTACCAAACTTTATGAGAATTAATGGGGCTGTTTATTAAATACTCATTTGGGTGATATTTTATTATTTATTAAATACCAAGAATCATGTAGAGCTGAAATAAAATTAGAAATTAGAAAAAAAAAACTTAGAAAATATTACATAAGATGAGCCTCTATCATATTTTGAGAATATTTCTTTTCATAGACTCTCACCCATTAACAAACATGCACTCTCCTTTCAGACCCTAACGATGGACCCAAAATGGCAAAACTTATTACTGTGCTAGTGCTTCATGATTGTTCTTTGTGCCTACAAATGAAAAATTTCAGAACCATCTGTGAACCTAGTTCTAGTAACTCTTTTTTTTTGTTTTGTTTTTGTGTTTTTTTTTAAACCCTTGTACTTCGGTGTATTGTCTCATAGGTGGAAGATTGGTAAGGGTGGGCAATGGGGGTCAAGTGACTTGCCCAGGGTCACACAGCTGGGAAGTGGCTGAGGCCAGGTTTGAACCTAGGACCTCCTGTCTCTAGGCCTGACTCTCACTCCACTGAGCTACCCAGCTGCCCTCTAGTAACTCTTTTTCAGAGACAGTCTCCTTTGTGGAGAGAGACATAAAGGAAAACTGATGTCCTCATAAATTGGATGGCCTTCCAAAAATTATTGTTTCCCTAGAGAGGCAGTCACCAGCTGTTTCCATATTTGAAAGCAAAGCAAAAGGCTGTGGAGGAGGGTCAATCTATAGAATTTGAGGGGAAAACATCTGTTTTCATAAAGTTTTATTTTCAATATAAACTATAACTATGTAAATGCATCATAACAATTCAGTAGAGTGAATTATCCTGGAAAGAAGACTTGTATCTCTCTGGTGTCGAAATCATAAGACAACCATTTCTTTAAGAAAACTTTTGCTGGGGCATCTAGGTAGCTCAATGGATAGAAAGCCAGGCCTGGAAATGGTAGGTCTTGTGACCTCAGACACTTTCTAGCTCTGTGACCCTGGGCAAATCACTTAACTCCAATTGCATTGTCCTTTACCGCTCTTTCTGTCTTAGAATCAATTGTTGATGCTAAGACAAAAAGAAAGGGTTATTAAAAAAGAAAAGAAAACCTTCACTTATAGGAGTGATTTGAATAGCTTTCTTTGGGTAGAAGTCTGGTTTTGCACTTAGCCAAGATCCAATTTGGATTCGAGGGGCTAGGATGTTTTTGGAACTATTATGATTTTTTCTATTATGACTTTATGACACTCACATTGATATTCAATAAGTCAGAATGCTGGAAGTATCCTCTAAGATGTGGTCAGTCTTCCATGGGACTAAGCCATGGATTAGGTTCAACTTTTATCAAAAGAATATGTAAATAAGCTATGTGAGTACCTGGTGTTACGGAACCAGAATTTTCTTTAAGTTAGATTTTGGCCCTGAAGTAAAGATACTTATCTTGAACAGTAGCATTTCTGGGTGCAGCACAGTGACAGACCAAGAAGTCTGAGCAGCTGGTGACAGTCTCACCCTCTCAAAGTGCATGTGTACAAAGTACATGTATCACATGCCAATCTGAGTCATTGGGAATTCGTGCATTTTACTATCACATATCCATAAACTTTAAAGTTTAAATTTAAACTCTATAAGCGTTATTATACATGTCGACTTTTGAATATTGCTATGTCATGTTATTTCTAGCACTAGTTTGGTGTTCCAAAAAGGGAGCAACTCTAATGTCTTGATACCTAGGACCTTATAAAGAGGCTTAACTTATTATTTATCACTTTTGTTTTTATCTCCTATAGATAATATTTTTTACACAGAAAAAACATCCTCCCCAAAGTCCTAATAACCAATCTTGATTTTGTTCTTTACTTTAGTCCTCCTGTATATAGCACATTATACTTTTTTTTTAACTTCAAGGAAAAAAATTAATCTCATGATTTCCTGTTGTATTGAATCAAAATAATGAACCTAGTTCCATAGCTAGAGTTTGTAGCCAAGAAGACTGAAATCATTTGCCATTCACCACAACCTCATCAAAAAGTTTTATTTCTGAAGTTGGTTGAATGCCCTCACAGCATTTTCTCAGCAAAAGTGATTAAATGAAGTTGACGCTAACAACTCTAAACCCCTTAGTCCTATTTTATTCAAAAAAAACTTGCAGTTTTAAAGGTGTTATACTTCATCACTCCTTTTCCCTTTGGATATTGTATAGTGAATTCAGAGAGGCCAAATTGATTTATCAGGCTTCTAGGCTCTTATCTATTGTTGCAGTTTTTAAAAATGTATTTAAATCAAAGGAAAGTGACACGCTCTTCATTTGCCTTATGGTAATTCAGAGGGTGACAATGAATAGCTATAAAAGAAAGTCTTTAATGTGTAGACTTCTGGCAGCATAACTGCAATAGCTTAGGCCAGATGTCCCTGAGTCTCTTTCTAACTTTGAACATCCCTGTATCAATTGACTTAATGATATTAATTATAACAATTCACACTTAAATCACTTTATAATTCTCCATCTCTTAGCATTTGAGAGCAGTTTTCAGGCAAAGTACTTCTAGCCTAATCACCTCTAAATTATTCCATTCAGTCTCTGGGCAGCCAGATGTAATTCTTTGGTATGAAATCATGTTTAAAATAGTAATAACTTGCACATGTGTATGCTTATACATTTACAAGGCATACCTTTATACATCTTTTACAAAGCAGAAGTATGTAATATTATTCCTATTTTGCAGTGAAGATAAGAGAAGTTAAATCACTAAATTTTTAGTGTTGGTGTTTACTCCTCAAAAATCAGCAAACTATACAAATCAGGGCTTGTTTTATTGTTTAGTTGATTTTCTAGACTTTAAAAAGTGATTGCAGGGGGCAGCTGGGTGGCTCAGTGGATTGACAGGCCCAGAGATGGGAGGTCCTGGGTTCAATTTGGCCTCATACACTTCCTAGCTGTGTGACCCTGGGCAAGTCATTTAACCCATTGTCTAGCCCTTACCACTCTTCTGCTTTAGAATCAAAATGTATTGATTCTAAAACAGAAGTTAAGGGTTTAAAAATTTTTTTTTTTAATGATTGCAAATATGTTATTAAAGTATATCATGAAGGCATTTACTGTAGAGCCAATTGTTAAACATTTACCTGATTTAAACATTTACCTGATTTAAACATTTACCTGATCACAGTTCTATTAAGTATTAGGACTTCAACACAATTTTTCTTGGAACTGCCTTTCTGGTAATGTGGATATTAACATTGATTAAGTTGGTCTTTGACTTGGGCAGGGACTGCTTACAGAGAGAATCTGTTCTTGAAATACAGAAGCCAGATACTATTGGTCCTTTGTTTCCCAACTGGTGAATAAGTCCTATTGAACATGATCACTCTAAGATTAAAATTAATATTCACTAACTCAAGTATTATATTTTATAAGATTTATTAATAATCACTTGAAGTAGAGGAAATATATAAAGCCCGAGTAAAGACAAGTTTACCAGACAGCGAAAGCAGGAGAAGAGAGCCAAGAGGGGCAGGGTTTCAGAACCTTTATCTCCAAAATATAAGGATGTAAAGTAAGGACGAAATTCGGATTCTGGGAAATGGAGTCCTGGGGTACAAAATTCTAATTACACATCATCTTTTGCTTAAAAAAACGAAGTGATCATCATGTCTGCTGATGGAATTACTACTTGAATGTTTTTTGTTTTTTCTTAGCATATTGAGTTAGATGAGATTTTTCTATACTTTCCTAAACTGTAACATTTCTGTGCTACTGATAAAATACCCTGGCTACATATTTTAAGTAGGGTGTAGGTTTGCAGAGTTAGGGATCATTCAAAGATTGTAAAGCCCACATGGCTACATTAATGGAGATGAATGTATAATTGTTATTCTTGGAGGTTTATAAAGCCTCCAGAAGGTTACTCTTGGTAGCTATCAAAGCATACTTCCCATGTAATAAGCATAAATTTTGACCCTTTGCAAAGTGCTTTTCATCTGAGGTTTAATTCTTGAGTCCAGTACACACTGCTTATATGCATTGTACTTTTGGTAAATTGAGCTAGGACACAAATTCAGCTAATCAAGATAGAACCAATATCATTAATAATAAAAGCAAATCTTAAATGAATTTTGGCCTAAGCAAATCTTACTCATATTTGCTTCTGACCAAAAGAATAGGGTTTGCCTCAAAAATGCTGGTGTTCACTGATGATTGGGTGAAGGAAGGTTTCATTCGCATTAATATTACATCCTGCTTACTTGGTAAGGATCTAGGTGGTACACTTACTGATATATCTTGTAAGTAGAAATAGCAACCTGCCACCTTTGTCTCCTGTTGAAGTTGGCTTTGGAACTAAAGAACTGCATTTCACCAATCCCATTCATATGATTAAAGGAAAGGACAGCCTTCAACAAACTTTTTCTAATGAGAGAGAGAGGGAGAAGAAGAAGAAGAAGAAGTCAGTCAGTCAGTCAGTCATTCTTTCATTGATCCAATCCCAGTGCTGACCAGTGTGGAAGCTTAATTTTGCTGTTTTTCTAATCTACCTGGTTCTCTCTTTAAACAACCTGGCCCTACTAAGGGCTTATTATATTGGTGCCAAATGTAGTGTAGGCAACTTAGAATTCCCTAACTCAAAGCATCCACCACTCAGCTTTCCTTAATATCAGATTTTACAGGCATGTACCACCACTCTTGGCTCCAAAGTCATGTTATCACTATAGGACAATTTTGGCTCTGCATGCTTCCTAATTACACAGAAAAAAAATTTTTAACATTAATTTTCTAAAATTTCAAATTCCAAAATCTCTCCCTCCCTGTCCCCCTCTCTGAAATAGTAAGCAATTTTTTATAGGTTATACATGTGTGATCATGGAAAACATATTTCCATGTTGGTCATAAGCAACAAACATTCTTGAGACAGTATGTAGTGTCATACTTTAAAAAATAAATCATTATCCAGTTTTGGTCCAGGAGAACAAATAATGAAACACTTCCTCTTGATAGAGAAGTAGGCACAAGAGAAATATAAAGTGTGCCACATATGTCAAACTTAGTCAATTTGGATACATTTATTTTATTTTATTTTTTGTTGCAAAAAAAGGGTTCAGGGGGCAGTTAGGTGACTCAGTGGATTCAGAGCCAGAGCCAGAGATGAGAGGTCCTGGGTTCAAATTTGGTCTCAGACACTTCCTAGCTGTGTGACCCTGGGCAAGTCACTTATCCCCCATTGTCTAGCCCTTGCCACTCTTCTGCCTTGGAACCAATATACATATTGCCTCTAAGATGGAAGGTAAGAGTTTTTAAAAAGAGAGAGAGAGAGAAAGAAAAGGGTTCAGTGGAATATATAGAGGGGAATGCATAGTACAAAAAAAGGCAACAATTAAATTTGTAAAGAAAGAACAAAATATCAAAAGAAAAGGAAAACAGTTTTTAAATAGTCAACAAACATTCGAGTTTATACTATTAGGAATAGCTTTCTGTAATGGGCTTTGAGAACACAAAGCTATATGACATAAGCCCTTTTCAAAGTAGATTTATAATATGAGAGGAGGAATATGTAGTATATATAGTGGGGAGGGAGTGTGTGGATTAAATAGAAAACCACAACCCTGCCCATTTTATCTCACTGAAATTCTTACTGCCCTTTCACATGACTCATGGTGATCATGTGAGAGTCCAACTTAAGGAAGGTAATATTTCTACTATTTATCTGCCAGGGTTATTAAATGAAGATGAAATTCAGTTAGATTCAACATTTATGTGTTAAATGTTTACTATGTATGTGCAAGACACTATGCTAAGTGATAGAGCTACAAAGACAAAACCAAAACAGTTCCAACCTTCAAAGAGCTATCTTTCTACTGGAAGAATACAATATGTACCAGGAAATTTGTAGAGGGCATTAAGAAAGGGGTTTGTTTGTTTGTTTGTTTTTGAGGGGGCAATGGAGTCAAGCCTTGAAGGAAACTATAAATTCTGAAATTCTTGAGTGTCAGTTTTAGGGAATAGCTAATAGGTCAATTTGGTTAGAACATAGAGGAGGAATAATGTATAATCATCATGGAAAGGCCCATTGGTACCAGATTGTTGAGGATTTTGCTGTTATATCTGTCTCCAACTCTGACCTATCTCCTTAGCTTCAGGACAGGATGTCTTGGACATCTTAAACTGCATTACTTCATTTTAAAAAAATCTTCCTTTGTAATAAATATCCTTTACCTACCCCTTTCTTTCTGTGCCCACTGCTACTAGTCTAGTTTAAGACCTATCAGAGTTTCCTAATTAGTGTTCATGTTTTGTTTCTCTACCCATTTTTATCCATCCTACAGACTGCTACGTAAATTTTGTTGAAAACAGATAGCTCCACTGCTCAAAAACTTTCATTCACTCTCCAACATTGCACAACGAATGAAAGTCAGAGCGGCTTTCCAGGCCTTTCCTAGTTAGACATCCTCATATTTCTATATTTTTTCCCTCTTTTTTTCTATGGAAACCCTGTTCTTGCTAGACTGGTTTGCTCCTTGTACCTGAATATGTAGTATACGTCCATGCCACTGTATGTAATATACACACCCTATAGTTTAGTATAAACCTACTTTTTTTCTTTTAACTCAGTGGATAAGAAAATGCGACTAATTTTTTCAAGAAATTTCAAAATGAAAGCATATAAAGAGATGAATAATAAAAGGAATGAGGTCAGCCCTCCCCCCAAGGCACTTGAGCATATTTGTATGTAGAATGAAAAGAGGAATTAAAACTACAAATTTTGGAGAGAATGAGATCACGTGCCATGGTAAAGTTTAATGTTTCCAAGGTGGAGAACAAACTGTTCTCTTAGATGAGGAACAAAAGAGTTGATAAATACAGCTCTGACATGAAGAAAAGGAGTTGAGGGTATTGAAATTGAGTGTGAGCATATAGAAGGTTGGACTTGAAAGTATAGAAGGGAATGTTTGAGACTATGTACCTAATCAGGGGACTTTATAAAGTAATTGTTAGGCCTAGAATGAAGTGTTGAACTTTTTCTGAGGGTTAGTGGTTAGAATTGGAATTGAAGAGTTTTAAAATCACTGAATATTTCCAAACATTTCTGACCATAGATTCCAGACTGTCTAAGAATTGCAAATGAAATCAGAATGAGGGTGATCAATTGAGATAATAAGGAGATCAAGGAGACTCTGATGAAGATCAGTAGTAGAGAAGAAGTAGAGGTAGAAAGACAAAAACTTGTGGTCAGATAGGATAGTTAACAGCAATTTTGATCTCGAAGGTGTTATGGTTATATGAACAATGAAGTCTTAAATGTAAACACACTCACATTTGAAAAATAAATATTCTGATTAATGTACCCCATTCAAGAGCTCATCTTTTATGCACTAATATGTTCATTATAGCTTTTAATCTTTTTTGAATTTTTGTTAATAATTATAATGAGCTAATTTAACTTTAGATGAGTGTAATGCTTTCTGGATTCAAACTTTTATTTTCTCTACTTTGACCATAACACTTGTACAAATGTTGGTGAGTTTTGCATCTCCTGTTCAGTTAAGAGAATTGTAGTAGCAGGTTTTCATTTTTGTTGTTTTTTCCATTCTCTGTTGAATTAGAATCTTTGTTAGATGTTCTAAAGAAAGATGTTTTGCATGATAATACATGTATAACCCAGATTGAATTGCTTTGCAGCTCTGGGAGAGGAGAGGGAAGGAGAGAGGTAGACAATTTGATGAATCATATAACTTATTTGGAAACTTATTATTTTAAAAAAATATGTTTTAAAGAAGGATGATGTGGACAGGATTAATTAACACTGATATTGCTTATGTATTCCTGATATATTGTAGGATGCTGATGTGCATTGTGATACTTGTAGTTTTGTTGGAAAGGATTGTCATACTAATAATTCATGGCCTTTTTTTCTCAGTTCTAACTAAGTCAGACTTCTGAATTATTCTCTTGCCTATAAAAAAAAATTGAACATTCTCAGTATTTTTAGGTTTTGTCCCTATCGGAAACTGAATTAAAATATAGAAAAGCTTGAAAAGAAAACTAAAGACACTTGATTATTGCTAAAGGGCAGTGAAGTGGCACAGTGGTTAGAATGCTAGGCCTGAAGTCAAGAATATTAAGAATATTTATCTTCCTGAGTTCAAATCCGATACTGAATAACCATGATTCTAAGCAAGTCACTTACTTCTGTTTGCCTTGGTTTCCTGATCTGGAAAATGAGTTGGAGAAGGAAATGGCAAACCACTACAATATCTTTGCCAAGAAAACCCTGGATGGCATCACGAAGAGTTGGATACAACTGAAAAATGGTCAGATGACAAAATTTGCTAAAATCTTTTCTCAAAAGAATCTTGTGCTTTCTATTTGAGTTCTCAGATTTTACTGGTTTTGTTTCTATGTAAAGAGTTATAATAAAGAATGCCATTTTGAAACTTTTTGTTCATCATCAAAAAGTGTTCACAACTGACAGCCACATAACACTATGTACCCTGTAGAAGATTAAATAGATGTTTGATCTTGCCTTCTAGTGACTCAATCAGAAACAAAATAAGGGGAGGCAGTGAGGTACAGAGGTAAAATGCTTGCGTTTAAATTCTAATTGTGCTACTTGGGCCTTGAAACCTTGGGTACTTACTTAATCTCTCTAGGCCTTGGTTACCTTACTTGTAAAGGGAGTGGAATCAAACCAGATGGATATTTGAAGTCCCTTCTGTCTCCGAAACTTATGTAGATAGATTATATGCATATATTTATATTTATATTTTGCAGGTTACTCTTGTTTATCTTTTCTCTCCTCCCCACCCCCATTTTCTTCATTACTAATTATGTACAGGCATTACTGTAGTAATAATTGCGTATGTTATAAAGCTTAAACAAAAGTAGTAATTAAAAAGAATGACATAAAGATGAAATCATGTTTGATCATAAAGTTATTAGGTAGCCACTGAATAAAATCAAATTTACACTGACAGCTATGGGGAGAAAGAATTGGAGAGGGGAGAGACCCCAGGCAAGAAGACCAATTAGAAGACTATCATGCAAAGAAAGGTGAAAAAGGCCTGAACTAAGGTGATTTCTGTAAGCAGGAAAAAGGGGACAGATAGATATTTTGAATGTAGGAGGGACAGGAATGACAATTGATTAGATATGGATGCAGAGTCTAAGACAACACAGATTTTAAACTTGAGTGGAGGGAAAGCTAATAGAGCTTCTAACAATAATAGGGAAGTTTGGAAGAGGGATAGGTTTTTGGGAGACATAATGACATTTGAAATAAAGATTACAACCCATCCATTCCTATGTGACTCCCTTTGCCCCACCCAAAAATAGATTAGGGAAGTAGGTATTGGGGGTTAGGGAAGTGTCCAAGATGTACCCGGGCAGCTGCTGCTTTGGGTACTTGGATGAAGGACAGATTATTACTATTCCAGAGGGACAACATCATCTCAGAGTAGAGAAGTTGGAGGTTTGCATAGTTATGGGACCATGTTGGGGGAACATTGAGGGATGAGAGTAATAATGATTGAGTTGAAGAAAAGCCCTGTGATTAAGTATTTTAAACCATCCAGTTGGTTGATCACACAAGCCTCTGTAGCCCTCCATTTTGGAGATAAGGTAGTACCCTATTTGACTCTGGTCTTCTCATCTCTTTAAATGAGCTGAAGAGGGAAATGGAGAACCACTCCAGTATCATTGTCAAGAAAATCACAAATGGGATCATGAAGAGTTGGATGCAACTGAAAAGAACGCAATCAAAAAGCTAATTCATCTCCTGTAAATGTAAAATAATATACTTGGCTTCAAATAATCAACAGCAAAGGTGCTAAGGTGGCAGTTCATGGGAAAGGGATTTGGGATTTTAGTGGCCTATAAGCTAAAAATGAGTCAATAGTGTTATGTATTAGCCTTAAGAGCTAACTTGATCAAAACATTTTTTTGGAAAAGGGTTCACAGAATTCACCAGAGTGGCAGAGAAGGGTCTGTAATGCAAAAAACATTTGGAATCTCTAGGGTATATTAACAAAATGTAATTCAAAGTAGATATTTCCAATATATTTTACCCTGATTTCTTAGTTTTGAGGTCATGTCTCCCTATCCACAATATCCTTCCTATCTGTCCATGACCCTTCTATTCCCTTCCCATCCCTCCACCACCACTACCCTACCCCCCACCCCCAGTTCCATTTAGTAACAAATGCCTATTAAATGGGTAGTTTTAGGGTAAGCCAGAAGCCATGCCAAAGAAGCAAAAGCTAAAACCACACCCAAAAAACTTAAATATCCTAGTATTATTTATTGAAGGATATTTTTATAACTAATTGTCAAATCTTACTTCAGGTTATGGAAAATAGGTCTATAGGTCAATTCTCATGCCAGCTATTTGTGCCAACACCTTCATCTCAGATCAGTTCAGTAATTATATTGACATTAAAATGTCTTCCAGCTTTTCTTCCTAAATACAGGAAAGATTGCATTTCTACTATGTCAGTGTCGATTTACCAGCCTTTGTTTTTGTTTTGTTTTGTTTTTTAATTCTGAACACCAAAAAATTTGCTTTTTTTATATGCAAAGTAAAACATAAAAAGAATTGTACATGAAACTTTAAATGTCTTTCATACTTCTTACTGTTTTTTAAGGTATGTAATAGATTCAATATGTTACTGTAATAGGATCACTTACTTAGACTTAGAAAGAGTTTTGGAGGACTCCAAGTGCAGAACTTAATCAAAGCTGACCTGCTTATCTATGCTTCCTTCTGAACTTCCTCCTCTTCTCTTCTGTGGATCCTTCTCCCTCTTCCACCATGAAAACAGAAGGGGAAAAACGTTAGTAAGAAGTAAGCATAGTCATGCCGAACAGATTTATTAGTGACTGTATCTTTAAAAATATAACTCATTTTACACCTCAAATTCATGAATTCTTTTGTCAAGCAACATACTTCATCATAGGTACTCTGGAGACATGGAGTTGATGGAAGTTGAGTCTCAGATATTTTCCTTTTTAATATAGTAATGTTTTAATATATGAATTGTTCTAGTTTTCCTCATTTCACTTATCAGTTTATACATCTCATATATCTTCCCCAGATTTTTTTGAAATTCATTCTTTTGTCATTTCTGTACAGTATCATTCCATTCATATGCCAGTTTGCTTAGCTATTCTCTTCAATTTCCAAGTCAATTTACAAGTTTTACTTGTAACTATTTCCTTCCATCGCTTCCTATTTCCTTTTTTGATGTTTTAAAACACCAAGATCACAAGAGCATATATTTGACCCTCTTTTATTTACT
The DNA here is from genome assembly GCF_016433145.1 of Gracilinanus agilis. Taxonomy (NCBI): domain Eukaryota; kingdom Metazoa; phylum Chordata; class Mammalia; order Didelphimorphia; family Didelphidae; genus Gracilinanus; species Gracilinanus agilis. The sequence goes on from NC_058131.1 coordinate 461,973,058, forward strand.
TCAGATGAGTATGGTTTTTATGATGCCTTCTGTCCTTACCCTTCTTACATGCTTATATACTCTCCTCACACATCCCAAAAAATTTCACCCAGGTAGGATTGATGCCTCTCAGAATTGGTGCAAGGGATGACTAAGTTACCACATCTTGCCTTGATGCAAGATCAGATGTGCTTCCATGAGGAGGTGAAAGACCAAGTCTACCAAAATTGAAAATAGTACTTTGGATTTATAATTCTTGATAGTGACATATCTTCTGTTGACTCCTATCTTTCACCTTATTTCTTGAATTAGGGCTTTGTAATAGGGCCAAGCTCCACTTCCCTACTATATTTTGGGTAGGGTGATCAGTTATACTTGAACTTGACCTGGGTTATATGGGCTCCTGTGCTGAACTTGACCACCCAAGATATGTCTATACTATGGTAGGTTTGGGGCCTTCTGGATCTTTGAAGTTCAAAGTAGGGGATCTTCAGGGCCTTCTAGTATTTTAAGACAGAGTGCTAAAGAAAAATAGTTCTGGGGCTTGAGGTATCCTGGTCTGAGCACTGCCACTCAAGACTTGCAAGGTCTACAATGTGGGTTTCTTACAAAGTTGGGGCTTTCTAGTGGGAGCCTTCCACCTTTGCTGAAAGCCTTGCAGTCTGCAGGTATCTCTAGACCATCTATGGTAATGCTGGGAGGCCTCTGTCTTGTTTGCTTGTGCTGGCCTTTCTACCAGGCCCCCTTTTTTATTGCTTATAGACTTCTAGCTAATTGTGCATCCTGGTGTAGAAGTCAATTGCCATTTCTCATTGGGTTTCAGTCTGTTGCTCTTTTTAAGTTGGGGGGGGTATTTTTTTAAGAGATGGGCTACCTATCTCCATGCAAGCTCTTATCTTGGCCAGAATTGTCTCACCAGTTTTTCTCATTTTCTAGAGGTTCTAGAGAAGTGATTGGTGAGGAGAAAAGATGTTAGCTGTTGTTTCCTCTCCCACATATATGCTTTGGGATAACTGAGTTTTACAACTGATAGAAGGAAGAGTTTGGTTGACTGTAAAGTTATTGAACATGTTCCTGTGACCTTGGTTGGAGTTTATGAAATTTTATCTGAATTTCCCTGTGAGTAGAAGCCTAGGGATTCATCTCATCATGCAGATGGCCATTATCTAGATAGCTAGATAGTTCGTGGGGCATATGGATAAAGGGTTCCATGATTCTGGGAGGACAAGTCTGGCCAAATTTATTCATAACCTAAATTTCTGTCTTAATTTTTAATATTCTCACAAGATTACATATACTCAAATCATTCTGTCTATGAAGGAATAGTAAACAAGTTAACTTGCAGTTGGGGCTTTTATTCAGAACTTCATATTTTGTGATGTATTAGGTCTATGAGATGGATCTGCAGGCAAGTTGTAGGGGCCAGACCAAACATCTAGTGAGAATACATCTGGATTTTGTGCAATTTGGGGCACCACGTTTTAGAAAGAACATTAACAAGCTATGTCCACAGAATAAAAAAGGATAGTAAAGAGTTAAAACTATGCCATTCCAAGATCTTACATGAACTAGGACTGTTTAACTATGGGAAGAGTTAACAGGGAAGAACTCTGTCAAATGGAAGAGGGACTAGGTATTATTAACATGGACCCAGAAGATAGAAAGCTAGAATAGAAGCTAGAGAGGCGCAAATTTCAGCTCAATATTAGAAAAACCTTGTAGAGATTTCTAGAAGTAGAATGGGCTGCTTCAGGAAGTTCTGGAGTTTTTAAAGAAGAGAATAGATGAGTTCTGAGGTCCCTTCTCTGTGCTTCTATGATTCTCTGTATTTAAATTTATCATTTCATTTTTTTGTTGGTTTTGTTAGTTTTCAATTGTGTCCGACTCTTTGTGACTTGGGATTGTTTTGGCAGATATATTGGAGTGGTTTGCCATTTTCTTCTCTAGTTCATTTTACAGATGAGCAATTGGGACAGAGTTAAATGACTTGCCCAGAGTCACTGTGTCTGAGGCCAGATTTGAACTTGGGAAGATACTACTTACTAAGTAAAAATTTTATTAAGTATCTTTTTAACTATGGGAAGCCACATCTGGATAGCCATACACACAGAAGTTGGGACCAGAGTGAATCTTTTTTTATTTCACCCTGTTCCTCTTGTGAACCAGCTTGCACCTTCTTACCTCCATTGCTGAATCCTGAACTCTCTTTTCTTTCTCTTGCCACCCAATTACCTGTTATCTTTAACAGCCTCACTCAAGTGTTATCTCCTTCAGCAAAGCCTTTTCTCATCAACCCATTAGATGTAATCTAAATTCCTATAGTTTTCATTGTTTCTACCTTTCATGATAACTTCAGAAGACCTGTGATTTCATTAATCTGGTTACTTCTGCCATTGGTAAAGATCACAATTCAGTCATGTCTTTTCATTTTGTATGACTCTTATAAATGTCTTCCCATAAACTTTCCACAGTATGTCCACTGAAGGCTTTTTTTCTTTGGTTCTCTTAATGTTGTACAGCTTTCAGTTATATACATGATTCATGGTATCATAGATTTAGAGCTGAAAAGAACTTCCAAAGATAACCATCTCCCTCATTTTACAGGTGCGGAAACTGAGGCCCAAAGATGGCAATGGTTGTCTTCTTACTCTCCTTTTTTTTATAGTCGTTTTTCTGATAACATCTTTTATGTAGCTTATTCTATGCATTTCTTGGTTGGCAGTCCATTGTAGCCTATTATATTGTATGCAATTTACCATGATCCTTTGGAAGTAAGAGGAAAAGAATAAAATTAAGCAATTATTGTGCACCAGGAACTGTGCTAAATGCGTTACAAATATTATCTCACTTAATCCTCCCAAAAATCTTGGAAAGTAGGTGCTATTATTATCCCCATTTTACAGGGAAGGAAACTGAGGCAGATAGCTTTCACTGATATACCCAGGGACACATGTCTAGTAATGTCTAGAGCCATATTTGAAAACTTGGGTATCCCTGGTTCTAAGCCCAACAGTCATAGCAGTGTGCTTCCTAGTTGCCTCAACAATAGCACTCCATGAATTGATACTGTATTGCATCACTGGAGGAATACTGCTCTTCAAGAAGAAGCTTGGGGAATTCATTAAAAGAATTGTGCTTTTTCTTAATACAGCCAACTCTTCTATTTACTTTTAGTCTATGAACACCTCTGTCAAAGATAGCTGTACCAACAGATCAGCTCTTTGAGCTTTCTATCTAACCACATATGATAGTTTGGGTACTAATCAATCTTTACCCACTTGATTTTCCTTTTCTTTTTAATCCCTGTCTTCTATCCTAGAATCAACATTTAAATATTGGTTGCAAGGCAGAAGGGCTAGGCAATTGAGGTTAAGTGACTTGTGCAAGGTCACAGCTAGAAGTATCTGAGGCCAAATTTGAACCCAGGACCTCCTTTCTCCAACCCTGGCTCTCTATCACCTAGCTTCCTCTTGGTTTTTCTTTTTTAAACCCTTAACTTCTGTGTATTGGCTCCTAGGTAGAAGAGTGGTAAGGGTGAGCAATGGGGGTCAATGACTTGCCCAGGGTCACACAGCTGGGAAGTGTCTGAGGCCGGATTTGAACCTAGGACCTCCCGTCTCTAGGTCTGACTCTCAATCCACTGAGCTACCCAGCTGCCCCCCCTCTTGGTTTTTCTTAATGTGGGTAGACCAAAAAAAATTTTTTTTAAATAATTATGTATAGATAACAAGAGATAGAAGCAAGTACAAAAGATGAAAATAGATAATTTCATTATTTAAATGATTATCACATTTTGGAAGATCCACGGGGCTCAATGCAGCCAATACAGTGTTAGCAACAAACGGGTATTTGAAGGACCTCTCTATAAGGAATTCCTCTTTCATTTGGAGTCTACTGGGCATTCATCACAATGGTGGTACCTTTGTATGGTTTTGACATTCTTTTGAGCACCTTTTATTTATATGATACTTATCCTTGTATTATACTAGTTCATTCATCCAGCAAGTATTTATTAAGCCTGCTCTGTTTTGGGCACTGTACTGGGTTCTAGGAAAATAAACTAGGAATAAGGTCCTGCCTTTCAGAAGGTTAAATTCTATTCAAAGGAAACTACATGTACAAAGAAAAGTAGATTCAAAGCAATGACCTGAGGGACACATGGGGCACTAGCAACCTAGAAAGAGATCAAAATAGGTTTCTTGGAAGAGGTGGGACTGTGAAGGAAACTAGGGATTTAAAAAGAAGAGATATACATTCGAGGGATGAGGAACAGCCTGTGTGCAAGGGAAAGCCAGTCTGACTGAAATATAAAATACAAGGAGAATATTTTATAGTAATCTTGGAAAAGTAGACTAGAGCCAGAATGTAAAGGCCAAATAAAAGAGTTTACATTTTATCCAAGAGACAAAAAGGAACCTCTTGCCCTTCTTAATTAAGGAAAGGATTGGCAACATGGTAAAATTTACTGTGCTTCAGATATATCATTTTAGCTGCTTTGAGGAAAAGGAGTGGATTTAAGGCGAGAAGACCAATTAGGAAGTTTTTTGCATTCATCTAAGTAAGAGTGGATGAGTGCAAGAAGTGGTGATGTTGATGGTCATGTGTGATAATTAGATTAAGTCTACACTGCCTTTTTTTAGATTTAATCACCAAAGGTGAGAACACCTCTAATTCTGGGAGGTCCATAACCCACATGGGCTAGAGTGGGTAAGGCATCTGAATCAACTGACTGCCTCCTAGGCAGTACTATGAGAATCGTCTATTGTGATTGGACATGCAAATTAGGAGGGAGGCACAGGAAGTGATGCATAAGTGACACCTTTAAAGAGAGGGAGTTGAGTGAGTGGGAGAGGGCTTTGCTTGAAGAGGACTTCTGGTGATGGACCTTTTCTGGTTCACGGAGGAGTGTTGGAATGCTGAGACCCTGGTGAGACGGCTTTAAATATCTTCTTTGAATTCCACATGGTGAGTTTAAAGACTGACTGAATCTTCCTGAACTTCTCTTAAGAAACTTCTTTTAGTAGACTCGGTGAATGAATTTTGCTCCATTCACCTCTGGGCTTCTGGCCCTCCAACTCTTTGCTGAGGGTTAAGATCTACCTGGATTAATTAGAGGATTGTAATAAATTACCTACTGGGTTAGATTCTTATTGCCTTATTTCCTCTCTTCTTAATTGTAAATAAACTTCCATAAAAGTCAATTTTGACTTGAGATTATTCTTAATTGAGGATTGATAATAATTCAATCCTCTGGTGACCATCTTTTAATATATTAAACCCAAAAAACCCCTTTTCCCCCCTTACACGTGACAGTGTGGTAAGAAGAGATAAATCAAAAAGATCGTGGAGGTAAGACTTAGCAGCTAATTGAATTTGAGGCAGGAGGGAGGAAGAGGAAAAGAGTCAGAGATGACTGAAGTTTGATGATGGTGCCCTCCATAAAAATAAGGAAGTTAAGCAAAAGAAAAGTGTTTGAAGCAAAAATAATGAGTTATGGTTAGGAAATGTTCAGTTTTTGAGATTCCTGTGGGGCCTCCATTTGGAGATAGGCAGTTTGTGGTGCAGGCCTGGAGTTCAGCAAAAGGCTTAGTTATTTGTGTATATTTGTGTACATATCTCTTTGAAATTTTGAGCTTGGGAATGTGACATTTGTTGTATTCCTTAAAGTACGATGCACCAAGTCTTTGGTACTTGGTAATAAATAGCTTTGGGGATATTATAGTAGGAAAGCCAGATATAACTGTAGAACCTTATGTATGTCATCATGCCCTATAAAATCCTTCTCTTACCCAACCTGAGGAGTTCTAAACTGGCCCTGTCAATATTTGATTAGAAATTTTGAGAACCTGGCAATGTGTTCCTTAGCCCATCTCTTTTTGAAATTATTTGGATGTTTAATACCTACATAAGTTATACTGGTAGATTTCCAAAGTACTTTGTCCAAGTAAGAAGTATTCCTGCCTTCCATTACTTGGGGCATTGTTTTTCTTTGTCTTTGCACTGTGCCACAAGTTTAAATTAGGTTCTGTGAGAGGGCAGCCTACAAGATTAGTCTTGAATAATTCTGGCAGTGTTTGTAATCTAAAAGAAACCTCCTAACCAAGTTGGACTTCTGGGCAGGCAATGCCCATTGGTAAAGAATATTATTTATTGCTTTTTGAGATTTTTCATGCCCCTCTTTCCAGCCTTTCCCCTACATTAATAGGCTGTTTATACTTTGAAAAAATTGATTTCTTATTAGCTCTGACAATGATGGAAACTATGGTGTAGAAAAGGGGCAGCATTGCTTACTGTATAATTTGTATACAAATAATCATGTTCTTCTAAACATTTGGCTGAGCCTTGGGAGCTCATTAGAACTATTTTGTGTGCTTTCACAGTCTAGAATAGCTCTAGTCCAGGTCTGGCTTCCCTTTTTTACATTACAGACCTAGAAACCCAGGCTTGCCATTGTATGGTCAAGCTCCAACAGTAATCCTAAATGATTAATCATTAAGTGGTACCCTGGATACAGCTGACCTTGGGAATTGTTCCTCAGTTACATGGAGAGATCCTTAAGTGAACTATAAGTTGTCATGTTCTCTTGGGAAGGGGGGGGAGGGGTGCATTCTTAGCCTCTTCATGACCCTGCTGCTACTACTTCTGCTACAGAAAGACATGTTTCCTTCATCACTACCACGAACTAGGTCTTTATTTTGTCCCCTGTGCTTTTCTCACTATTGCAACAGGCATCCCGGGCCCAAATCTTAGATAAAGCCACAGAGTACATCCAGTATATGCGAAGGAAAAACCACACACACCAGCAGGATATTGATGACCTCAAGCGGCAGAATGCTCTACTAGAGCAGCAAGGTGAGCATCTCAGGCACTGGGGCAGCTGGCCCTCCTTTGCCTTGGCTAGCTGAGGGCCGTCTCATCTGCGCCGGGATCAAAACCACTTGTGGAAAGCTTAATAAGCCTCAGTCCTGGATCTAATGAACTAAATATTTGGGAGATAGAACCTGAGAAAAGAACTTGTGTTGCTTGTCCAAATCATAAGCTTGTGAGGAGGTAGGGGTGTCTAGAGAGTTCGACCCTGGATTTGAAGTTTTTGTGTCTTTTCTGAACTGGAGCCAATCTTTCTTTCCCAATTCTGTGTCTCATTTGCTCTGTCAGAAGACAGCAGCACTAGCTATCTGTTAACAACGTTGAGGTCCTTGGATTTAATATATTGTGTAAGTACCAAAGCCTCACAAGTGTTCGGTAACAAGTGAGCCCACTCCTGTGTAAATAATTGTCCAATCAGGGCAGCATATGGGCCAGGTCCCTGCTGTTGTCAAATGCTCACAACCGCCTTTTCCTATAACCACAGGGGAAAGCGAGAGCTGATCAAGTTCTTTGTTCCTGGGGAATTCACTTCTCTTCCTCCCTCATGGAAGATGCAAGTAAAAGGAAATGCAAGTAACCACTTGGGTTAGAAAAAATGCAACAACCAAAAAAAAAAAATGGGTTCTTAGCATTCCAGACTCAGACAAGCTGAGCTGGGGCCTGGGAAGTGGGAGGTATTGGTGGGGAGGCACCAAGCTGGACGGCCTGCATGTGAGGGATATGTCAAAGGGATCAGGTACCATGTGTGCTGAGAGATGCTTCTGAGGGCTCAGATTTTCATTAAGAGAGTCTTTTCTATTAAGGGGCTTGGCCAAAACTTTTCTTTGGTGCTCATGTCATCCTTTGCTGCCTGTTGTGGATGATATAATCAGAACTGATGCAATCTTTTTCAACCCTGTCAAGACTGCCATTGGTGGAGATCCCAGCTGCTTTTGTGTCATTCTATTGCTGGATTCCACATGGAGCTCCATACTCCTGACTTTGCAGTGTGCTTCTATGGCAGGGTTAATAGCAATAACATTGCAAGCCTTCTCTCTAGAATTGTTTGGGAGGGGAGGGACATCTTCTGGAAGGGAATACTGCTTCTGAACCACCCATAGCTTCAGGGATTAGCAGACCCTTAGGAAGAACACAAAGGACCTTGAATCTGAGCCATCACTTCTGGTTAGCCTCCAGAGTGCCTTAACACAGTCCTTGTCTTGCCTTTCAGTCCGTGCACTGGAGAAAGCGAGGTCAAGTGCCCAACTGCAGACCAACTATTCTTCTTCAGACAGCAGCCTCTACACCAATGCCAAGGGCAGCACCATCTCTGCCTTCGATGGGGGCTCAGATTCCAGCTCTGAGTCAGAGCCTGAAGAGCCCCAAAGCAGAAAGAAACTCCGGATGGAGGCCAGCTAAACAGAGCAGGCCAGCAATAAAAACTGTCTGTCTCCTCCACCGTCTCTTCTCCCAGTTCATCGTTAGACCCCTCCAAGCTGTTTTAAAGACTCTTTATTTCTTTTCTTTTTTTTTTTTTTTAAGTAGAAGCTCTTGGACTGCAGCTTTCATCTTCTGCCTTTTCCCTTCAGCAACCTTCTTCCTTCACCATAAATTTTTAAACCAAAACATCCCAACTTGGCAGCTTTTTCTGTGGAGGACAGATGGACACACCTCTGAGCACACGCTGCCCCTGACCTCCCCAGCCAGCCGCTCCTCTTACCTTATTGGGCATTATTGCCCAGACGACTTCTCTGCTCACAGGTCTCCCTTGTCCCTTCCCTACGTCTTCCTTGTCCCCCCTTCATTTGATAGACTTTGTGAATCTGTGAACTGCTCAACTTTTAGAAGATGACCTGTTTGGAATAATCAGAATTACCCAGAATTTTTTTTTTTTTTAAGGAAAAAATTTTTTTTTCCTAAAAAAAATTGTTATTTATCACTCCTGCTGTGAAGGGTCAGGTTGGTAGAGAGTTTGTGGTGGTGAGGGTCAGTGGGGACATCTATGCAGTCTGGTGTCTTGGGTGAGCTACATGGAGTTGGAAAGTTTGGCCAGCTTTTTTCTTTATTTTTTATTTTTTGTTGGAGTTGCCAGCCTTTAGGTGGGTCATGTGACACCGTGTGGTATGTATTTAAAGACTGCAGTAGGGAAGCTTCAGCCACCAAGGGATTGATTTGGGAGGGTTGGGGGGGGGACTGAGGGAATGGAGAAGGGAGGGTTAGGGTTGAGGGAGGAGTGCATTTTTTTTGTATTAAGGGCCAGTGATGATGTTTTGATATTTATTTCCTGCTACTGAAATTTGAATCCAAGTGGACTCTCCCTATTCTGATGAAGTCGATATTGCAAAGCGACAGATTCATAAAGTAATGATCAAATCTTCCTTTGTGTGTGTTTCTAAGAAATAGAGCCAACTGATTTTGTATATAAATATACCAAGAGCATCTTACCTGGTACTAAAAACCACAGACTAGTTCAGGCCCCTTCTGTTTCTCTCTTTCCCTTCTGTTCTGGGACCTCTCTTCCTTTATATGACCTGGCCCTGGTTCTGGCTGTGGTCAGCAGGTTCCCATGAAGGGTTTGTGTGTTAAGCCTTTTTTCTTTCTTTTTTTTTATTTTATTTTTTTTTGTTCTCTACCGACCCTGTTCTGGCGTTTGCTGATCTCTAGTGTGTACTATGTAGTCTCTGTCCATGTTTAATTCCATTCCATGGAAATAAAAAGTATGTTGTACATACTGCTGAAGAATTGTCTTGCAAGTTAAGGCTTCCCCTTTACTATAAGACTATAAATAAAAACTTATTTTATCCTTAGTGTGGTGATGTCTTCTTGCCCATACGAAGATAAGGTGGTTCAGGAAATAGAGCGAACTTTTGACTGTTGTCTCTTCTTGATGCATATTTGAAGATTTAATCTGCTTCTATAACTTTGTGGTGATAATTGCTATGAGCAGTAAATTATTCACAGGCCAAAGACTGTTCCCTCTTGTTATGTGGACTGAGCTCAGAGTGGATAGTCACGTATGTGAGATCATCAGATATTTTGTCAGCTGTTTATTAGTCAGAGAAACTGATTCAGAATTTACTACCTTTCCCAACACTGAAAGATAGTAATAGAATGAATATAATTTAATTGCTTCCTCTTAAAACAAAGTAAGCCTTTTCTTCTCCAAAGTGGGATGCTTCAGGGAACTGGATTGGGTTATAGAGCTCATTTAGGAAGGCTTTTGTTGATGAACACATACCCCAGAAGGTCAAGTAGCAATGGTGAGACCATGTCCTACTACTTGCATGGATCAGTTGGAGAAACTGGATTTGCTTCACCTTCAGAGACATCTTGGTAGGGACATGATAGCTGTGTTCCAATATTTGAAGAACTGTTGTGTGGAAGATGGGATTAGATTTATTCTGCTTATCCAGAGGGAAACAATGACTGGACAACACATAAAAGGAGATTTGGGCCTGATATAAAGAAATTCTGAATGATTAGATCCTTTCAGACATGAACTGGGCTGGTACCTCTTGACCTGCAGAGACTGCAGGGCAAATATAAGTTGGATAAGAAGGTGCCTTCGGTTCCTTCCAGAGTCTAATCACAAGCCTACCAGCGCCCTTCTTTTCCAGAAGATTTTAAGGCATTGAGAGGGCATGGCTGGATTTGTGAGCAGCTGAGATGTCTGTGTTAAGAAACAAGCTGTTTAACCTTAAAGTAAGGTCATAAGATTTAGAGTTAGCAAGAGATATTAAAGATCTTATTCTAAGCACCCCATTTTACAATCAGAAAACTGGCTTATAGAATTTGCTCAAATAGGAAGTGGTAGAGGCCCTTGGGCTCTAAATTCAATGTTTTGCCATTCACCACTGCTGACTTGGGAAACAGAAAAAAGCTTGGCTTGCTGTTAGCTGTTTGCTTAACTGTGGCTCCAGGTATTTCTAGGGCTATAAAGGGTAACTTCTCAGAAATCAAAGATGGGAAATGTTCATCAAGGCACCATGAATTTTGTTGTCAGATCTGATGGTTCTACATCAAATGAAAGGGGGTCATGAAGGAACACATTTTGCTGGGGACTGAGGTGGAGACTAAAGTATTTCTCCAGATTCTATTTGTTAGATTACAGACTCAAGTAAATTTTTATTTTAATAGAACAAATAAAAATGTATAAGTATGATCACCCTGAGGGAAACAAAGGGCTGCCAGCATAGTACTCCTTTTAGATTATGGAGTCACTGAAGAGCCAAAGTTGAGTGTTTCATGACCTAAGGGCCTTGTGTTACTACATTAAAGGATGCAATACAGGAAATAGTCCAACAGACCGAGTTTAGACCAATACATTTGATACAAATGAATGAAAATAATTCCAATGCTTTTCTTATTGGAATGGAAGCCAAACTAAGAGAACAGGATGTACAAAAACCTAGGATGAGCTAGTAGTTCTGTGTTTGTGGCAGTCTCTGACTGGAGACAGAAAAAGTGATAGAAACTATTGACACAGCTGAGATTTAGGTTTCTCACCCAAAAGGAGTTGACTGGGTGAGACTGAAAAGTAACAAGAACCATAGAGAGTTAGCCCTCAGAAGACATTTTAACTATTAGGCTGTGTAATTCATTGAGAGATGGTGCTGGAAAGAGAAAAATACAACTAGAAAATAAAATCTTTGGGAATGCTGAACTTATATTAATGAGGCTGAATGGCAAATGAAGCAAAAATGTCCTGTCAACAAGTTTAAGCACTTACTATGTTGGTCTGTAGGATCTTTGAGACCAGACTAAATAGAGGTATGTAAATTATGCCTGCCCCAGCTGCAGAATTAAATAGAAGGCCTCAGAGCACTCTTGTCTATTCTGTATCTCTAGAAAGTGAATGAATATATTCCCACAGGATAAAGTGGGTGGATGATAGCTTAACTTTTATATATCATTAGAATACTTGGCTTGTTTGCATTATTTTTCTTGATAGTTTCCTAAACAAAGTCTAACATCTTGTTTGTTTGCTTGGCCAATATGAGCAGATGGCTTCACTGAAGGTCCTTATTAAAAGCCTCCTCTGTCCTTGTCTTGACTATAATTGCAGTGTGCAGGGCTTTCTGCCATGATTTTTCCTACCGTGGTGAGTGGTAAGCAGAACTTGACATTTTCTCCCACTATAAATGCTTCTGGGAGTTCAGATTTTTAAAGCGGCCTCATTTTTAAAGCTCCAGATATGATACATTCATTACACAAGGAATTGCCTTTTCTTGTAGCTGCTAAAGAAAATAGCTGAAAATAAACTACAGAAAGAGGCTGTAGGAGATAGACCCTCCTTTCTCAAATAAGAATAAAGAGAGCTGCAATCTACACCTAGTTTTATCCAGAATCAGCACGTGGTCAAAGTCCTCTATAAAATAGGAAAATTGTTCCAGGCTCCACTATCCTTAGAGGAGTGTGAAGATTATTATTTTTAACGCTAAGGGGTTTCCTGATCTTTAGAGGTGAGCATTGGGTAATAAAGTCACTGGAATGAAAAAGATTACTAAAAAAATAATCAGGTTTGGAATGACCTGCAGAATCCTTTTTTTTTTTTTTTTTTTTTTTTTATTTTTTTTACTAAAACCCTTACCTTCCGTCTTAGAGTCAATACTGTGTATTGGTTCCAAGGCAGAAGAGTGGTAAGGGTAGGCAATGGGGGTCAAGTGACTTGCCCAGGGTCACACAGCTGGGAAGTGTCTGAGGCCAGATTTGAACCTAGGACCTCCCATCTCTAGGCCTGGCTCTCAATCCACTGAGCTACCCAGCTGCCCCCTGCAGAATCCTTTTTGACATTTCAGACAGTGCTCGAGGTAGTGCTTTGTTGTCTCACCCCGAGACCCACCACTACTCAGTGAATGTTATGAGTTTTTATTAGTGGTTATTAGCTAGGAATTTATTTATGGGATGACTTAACCCTAGTCACAGCCAGAAGCCTTGCTTTAGGAGAGCAAAAGCTGAGCTGGATCAATACATTGACTTTGTTCTGAAGAACTCCAATTTCTGAGATGAGTGAAAGGAAGACAGAGCTACATTTCCTGAACTCCATTATTTCATGCCATTTATGAGGAAATATGACGTGATAGATGGTGTGAGCAGCTAAATCACCAAGGGAGTTAAGCCAGGCCTGTGAAGGGAGAAAGCTAGAGACTTCCTTTGTGAAGTACCAGCTGAGAGTGAAGGCATCAAGTCAATCATGATTTTATGCAGAGCAAGGATGCAGATGCACAAAAACCAGCTCTCAGTTAAGAAAGTTGACAATTCTAAACTAGACTGATTCTGAGTCCTTTGTGGTGCTCACCAGTTACTCAGTGTGCAGCTTCCTAGGGAATTGGGTGTTGGCTTCCTTGGTACAAAGAACAGACTGCCTCTGAACCATAGAGCCAGTACAGCTTCTAAAAAGCGTATTTACCAGAAAACAGTAGCTGTACAAGCCAAAAAAGGAGCAAAGGGCTTTATGTTTGTCTTATAATAACAACAGTAATGAAAAATGTAGGACCCATCCTGGACCATATACTAAATTTCTCAAATTTTTTTCTTGCTCTCCGGGAATAGGAGAAAGAAATGACAAACTCATATTTGTGCTTTTTTTGTACATCAACTTTTTAGAGAAACAGCTAGAGTTAGTACATGCCTAACCTAAAAATCGTGTTCAGAATTCATGTTCAGAATGATTCCTACCCTACCCCCCTGTGCGCCCAAGGCACTGTATGATCCTGAATCTCTGAAGAATGACCCTTTTCTATTTATTAGACAACACTTCCCCTCCCACACTCATTTCCCCACTGCCAAGATCCCATCAGGGAGAGTTTGACCACTGCCAGCACTGCTTGACTCCTAGTTCCCTACCTCTGCTGGAGATATCCCAGAGCCCTACCCTACCATCACCACTCCCCAGGATCTTCTAGGCCTGACCTAGAATCTGTCATCCCTGCTAACCCAACACAAGCAGGTACCCTCAATTAAAATATGAAACCATCTTGATTTTTTATTTCTATCCCTAGCACTTAATATAGTACTTAGGGGGGCAGTTGGGTGTCTCAGTGGATCAAGAGCCACGCCTGAAGAAGAGAGGTCCTGGGTTCTAACCCAACCTCTGACACTTCCAAGCTGGGCGACCCTGGGCATGTCACTTAACCCCGCCATTGCTTACCCCTTACTGCTCTGTCTTGGAACCAATACACAGTATTGATTGTAAGATGGAAGGTAAGGGTTTAAAAACAATGACATAGTACCTTAAATGCAGGCCTTTCCACTTCATATATTTTAAAATAACACAAAATTAATCCTTAATAAGAGATATTGAATACTGTTCTATCCCATTGTTTCCCCATCCTAGTATTCTGATTGGTCAAGATTTAATTATATGCAGATCTGGCACAGCCTTAAGAAGACATCCTCCAGTAGAGGAGATTGTTCAAATCCGTCCTCAACCAGACTAACAAGTCTCTGTTGAAGGCATGTGAGGTGCTTGGAGTATCCAAGAGGAATTATGGTCTCCACCCTTGCAGATTGATCACCTCTTGGTGAAGGGTGGCTCTGAGGCTGTGGGCTGCCTGACTTGGTCACTGGAAACACATGACTTCTTCCCCCCTGCCTACTTCAGCACTGGAGAATGAGGGTGAACTGCCCCCAAAATGCCATAAACCTGTTGCAAAAATATAATGTGGAGTTGGAATTCCAAGATAAAATCGAAGGAATATTTTCATTCTGAACTCAATCACTAGGTTAAGTGGTTTCATCAGCAAGTTTAATTTCTAGCTCTCAGCTATCATTTTAGGATTCTGGCAAGTAAACCTCTCAAAATGTATTTCTTTGGGAAATGGAGCTAATGAACTTGATTTTCCTCCTTTCCCCCACCAATATAGAGATGTGATGGCTAAATGTTTTTAAGTTCCCCAGGGAAAGAAACAGCATAAACATGCTCTTAAGTACTAATGAAAATACCAGTAACTGATGGTAAGCTTGGTTTTCAGATTAAAAAGCTGGCAGGATATTCAACTTATCGGTGTGTGTTCTTAAACCCTTACCTTCCATCTTTGAATTAATACAGTGTATTGATTCTTAGACAGAAAAGGGCTAGGCAAATAGGGTTAAGTGACTTGCCCAGGGTCACAAAGCTAGGAAGTGTCTGGAGGTAGATTTGAACCCAGGACCCTCCTGTCTCCAGGCCTGGCTCTTTTGCCACCTCCCTACCTTCCTTCTACCTGTTTTCAATGGACTTAACTGCCATGAGGAAATCCAGTATTTTCTTCTCACTAAAAATGAAAGCCTCGGTTATTTTATTTTCATTTTTATCCTAATTTCACCTACTAAGCCTGGAGCTTTTATCCAGTCCCAAACACTGCTAGAGGCTTTAAAGGCCTCTTGGGCCGGCAGGGAATCCCACTGTTGAAGGTTCAGGCTTCCGCCTAGTCGGACATCTCTCACTGGGACTATGAACAAAGGTCGCTGGGCGGGGCGAGGTCCAGGGCAGAGCTCCCGATGACTCACTGGCCTTGCCCAGGCTCCCTCCGGCACGGCAGAGACGAGTGGGCGTCTGCAACCAGCTTGGCCTGTTCGCTCCTACACCCAGTAACAGACACGTCTTGCCACCGCAATCCTGCAGCCACAGCTGGGCCTAGGACTGCTGCGGTTTGCGGAGTATTTCCGGGGTCAAGGAGCAGGTCCTGTGTCCCCTTTGGGCAGGATCACGCGGCACGGCGCGCTCCGCAACCAGTTTTCTCTACTTTAGAAGCGGAGGCCTGTGAATGCTGGAGGCCTCCAGAGCTTGGCCTCCAACAGCGAGCGTCTCTTCTTCGATGGGCCTCGGAGGCAGGAGGTGGCAGTTACTACTGGAACTCGGGTTTCCGAAGCTGGGAGGGCCCCGCAGGGCCCACTGCCCTTCTTCTAGCATGCACGTAGGTGTCTGCAGGACGGAGGCTCACTGGCTGTAAGCCGGGCCACTCGTGACAACTTAGGCAACAATTCAGAACCGGCCTCACTTCCCGGGCCACAAACAATGCAACTTCCTGCCCACGGCTGCCAGTCCTCTTCCTCCTTACCGCCTTACCTCTGTAAGGCTCCAGGCTTCCCTTGAGTAATGCCCCTCCGGGTCACCAGCATAAGTAGCACAGCAGTGACATCTCAAGGGCTAAAGGGGCAGCTGGGTGGCTCATTAACTTAAGAGAGCCAGGCCCAGAGAGGGCAGGTCCTGGGTTCAAATTTGACCTCAGACCCTTCATAGCTGTGTGTGACTGACCCTGGATGATTCACTTTAACCTCCTTTCCTAGCCCGAACCTTTATACTAATAGAAAAAAAAGTAACCTAACAACAATAAGCCCAAGTAGATGGCTGATGGAGGTGTGTGTGATGGATGTGTTGGAGAAAGGGATCCAGGTTAGCTGGGCTCAGTTCTGTCTATCCTGTGGAGCTCATCTAACACGAGAGAAAATGGTCCTGAGCAGTTTTATCCCTTTCAGTAGCTCCAACCTCATGTGTACAAATCCGTAAGCCGTAAGCTCACCAGAGATGGCAGTGTATGCCCACACATGCTTAAGACTTAGAGGACTTCCGCAGGGAGGGTGCTCCCTGCACGCACCCCGCAGGCAGCCCCAGCCCCACCCCTACCCCAATGCCTTTGTACACATTTTTCTAAGGGGTCGTGCTAAAAAACTGGAGGGGGTGAAAAAAGTTGGATAACTGGTCTCAGTGTCTCAGCTCAGCTTCTTTCTTACCACCATGTGACTTTAGGCGGCTCATCTCTACAAATATGCTATCCTCACTGCAACCGTGGGAGAGCGACAGCAGACAACAGCCATTACTTAGGTGACGTTGGGCACAAGGGTTATCTGAGGCCAGGGAGGAACTGGGGCCTCCTAACTCTAGGTCTCCCTTTACTCTGTCCCTGAGCTTAGTTAGGCTGGCCCTTTGCTCACAGAGTTCATAGCCAGGCTCCTCCTTAAAAGCCTCCATCCTTCCAAGGCTGGCCCAAGCCTCTAGAAATCAGCCCCACTCCCAGGCTGAGGCACTGCAGCAGATGTGGATTGGGATCAGGAATGCACATATGGAGAAAGGCTGTATTATGTTGGTGCACAGTGGCTGAGGACACAGAACATTTTTATAATGGGATTTCATTTATAATGTGACATGTATTGGAATATCTCCCTCCATAAAAACAGGTTATGCCATCTAAAATGTGTAGCTTTCCTCACACCCAGCAGAGTGATCAGGGGCAGACTTAATGAATATTGAATGACAATTCTCAAAGAAGAATGACAAAAAGGGTTGGTTTGTTTTTTAAAAAAGCTAAGTTATAAGAAAAAGGAAGATCCAAGAAGGATCAACAAAGATCAGTAGATGGGGTGGATGGAGCAATGATAATGGACAATGGAGAAGGCAAAATTACTCAATTTTCTGTTTTTCCTACCAAAGAAAATTACTTTCAGATAAACAAAAATAGAGCAATAGATAGTTAATGGGGTGTTGAAACTGTGAAGAGATAGTAGAGAGCATCTAAGTCACTATGCCCAGTGGCATTTCCTCCCAGGATACTCAACAAAATGACAGATGTTGATTGCTTAAGACATCACTGATTCTCCAAAGATGGTGCCACAGGATGCAAGAAGGACAAATGTCCTGATTTCCAAAAAGGAGGAGAAATCTTCAAACTATAGAATGGTGTAATTCATTTCTGACAAAAAGATCATACATGTCCAGGAAGATTAGATTGTCCCTGGATGGGAACTTAGAAGTTCAACTCCTAACCTTACAAATAAGGGAAATTGAGAACCAGAGGCTGACTGACTTACTCAGTGCAGATAGGTGATAAGTGGCAAAGTCAACGTTTGAACCCACAGATTCAAATTGAGAACTTCTGCAACTGCACCATACTATCCTGAGAATGGTCAGTATTTCTAAGTATCCAGTAAAATATGTAATGTAGAAAATAATACTGCCATAAAAATATGGCAGTATTATTTTCTACATTACAAATATAAGCATTTACTATGTACCAGGGACTGGGCCAAACCCTAGGGATCCAAAAAAAGCAAAAGACAGCCTCTGCTTTCAAGGAGCTCACAGCTACAGGTGAGGACCAGTCAGCAGGGGTTGTCTTTGTATGCTGAACATTTAGCATAGGGACTTCTCACACACTTGATCTATGCTTATTTAATTGAATTATATTGAATTTATAAAGGCTGCAATCATCATTAAGAATTAGCATGACTTTATCAAGAGCTAGTATTTCCAGACTATTCCTTTTTTTTAAGACAGGTTACTCTAGGACAGTGATGGCAAACCTTTTAGAGATGGAGTGCCAGGCCCCGCCCCTTTACCTTGCACAGGGGAGGGAGGAAGTGATCCCATTGGACAGAGGGATGAGTCATGTGAGAAATGTCCTTAGGCACAGTGGAGAAGGGGAGAGGAACAGCTCCATGTGAGTCCCTCTGCCTTTCTAGTAAGGAACTCTGGCTGGGGGGAGGGGAGGTTCTGCATGCCCACAATCTTTGGCACTTGTGCCATAGGTTTGCTATCACTGCTCTACAATAATAATGGCTGATATTTCTATAGCAATGTAAACCTTACCAAACAGCTCATGGATACTTTGATCCCAAGAACTTTGGGAGGTTAGGACTACCTCAGTTATTATCTATATCCAGATCCAGTGAACTTGTCTGCTTTGGGCAGTAATGGGTTCTTCTCATGAGGTCTGCAAGCAGAGGCTGCACCCTCACCTGCTGGCCATGTTCCAGAGAGGATTCGTCTTTATGGGCTCTTCAAACTTTGACATACGGTGAGATTTAGAGAATACAGATGATGAGCGTCAGAGGCCAAATCCCAACCATTATCTCCCTTTCTTTCCACCAGTCCACTTATGCTAGTTTCCAACAGAGCATTTGACAAAAAGAAACCCATATTGTCCTTGTGGGCAATAATCAAGAGACGGAGGTTGAGTGAGTTTGGAAATGACTGAACAGCCAGACCTAACGAAGAGTCCCTAACAAAGTGATGTTAATATGAAGGTGGTGCGGCGTCTCCAGAGACTGATGTTTGGTTTCTTGCTCTTTGGCATTTTTACCATTAAGTTACACAGTGGCATAGATGGCATGTGCTATCAAGCTGGTGATTTATAGCCATGTAGGTCAACATGTTGGGTTTAAGTCAGAACAGGCCAAAACAATGGGCTGCACTGAGCAGGATAAAGTAGGGGTAAAGGTTAAGTCGGCTGCATAAAGACAGGTTAGGAGAGGAATGGGTAAATAGCCATACCTTATCGACAGGGTCCTTGCTAGACTCGCGTGGCATATTTAAATGCTTTGCAAAATCCAAAGTACTGTGTAAGTGCCCTTTTAATGGCCCCACAGAACACCTGGCTCTTCTAGGCCCTAAAACAGAATCATGTCTTTATATTTGGTCATCATTCTCTCCTTACAAGGCCCATTTGTCCACACTGAAATATTCTACGTTCACTCTTGGTCACTCAATGCTACCAGTCAGGGGCAACCACAATTTCCTCTAATTTTAAAATCATAAGATTTAGAAATGGAGGAGACTTTAGAGATCATCTCACCCAAACCCTCGTTCTATCAGTAAGGAAACTGGATCCTGGAGAAGTGAAGTGACTTGCCCAGAGTCACAGAGGCTCACTCAAAAATGAGCATGAGTTAATTTGGTAACTGCCATATCCCTTTCCCAAGAAACCAGTACATGACTCATGATACAACATTCCAGATAGATGGTTTGTACTTAATACCAGAAGTACAGAAGCACCCCCTTAAAAGATTACACAAACTCCGAGCAAGTCCCTTCTGCCTCAATTTCCTCCAAGTAAAATAAGGGGGCTAGAATTTAAAGTGCAGTCCAGTTCCAAATCTGTGAATCTATGATGCTCTTTTTCATTACATATGGACAATGTAGTACATACCTCCTTTTTCTTCCTTTTCCGTGTTTTCAGGCTTAAACACTGATATATACTGTTACTGATTCTGTTCTTCCTAGATATGTGGAGATTGCAACACCATATGGCTTTGCACAGATTCTACAAACTTCATACAACAAAAGGTATAAGAGTCATAGAGCTAACAAAGTTGGCCACTGTGCAAAATGCAGGGAAATCCTTAGCAACTACCAGAGTCAGGGTTACTGAAGGTACGGAAGAAAATGTTTTCACACAGATGCCTTCAGTTGTTGGGCCTGTGGTCAAAAAAAGCAGGCTGAATACTGTGCAACTGCAAATGACTCATTTCAGTTTTATGTTTGGAGAAGGGAAGAGGGAAGAAAGCTATGCAAATGTTGGCAAAGAAAATCAGAGTGTGGGCAGCCAGCCCCGATTTGTTTCCCATGGCTGATTGGAAAATTAAGATGGAGTCTCAATCCTAAGAAAAAGTCAGGCCCAAGTCAGATGTCAAAAAGGAAATAAATGGCCCTTCACTAAATCAGAAGACCATTATCCAAGACTTCACAGTGGTCATAGTGAACAAGTATCTTGCTTCTATCTTAACTGTGGCTTCCATGAGTGAACAAAAAAGAAAAAAATCCTTACGGAGAACCAGGTTCCATGGTCAGTAATGTCAAACTCAGAAAGGAGGTGGGGGCAGCTGGGTAGCTCAGTGGATTGAGAGTCAGGCCTAGAGATGGGAGGTGCTAGGTTCAAATCTGGCCTCAGACACTTCCCAGCTGTGTTACCCTGGGCAAGTCACTTGACCCCCATTGCCTACCCTTACCAGTCTTCTGTCTTGGAGCCAATACTCAGTATTGACTCCAAGATGGAAGGTAAGAGTTTAAAAAAAAAACAACAAAAGAAAGGAGGGCACACAATCCAGATGAAAGGATCCCTGTGGGCCACATACATATTTAGTTTTAAAATACATTATCTAGGTTTCTTTCTCATTTGTCAGATATCTTTCTTCCCATTATATTTTATTCTAGGTTAGGCAGCACTTGGGAGTGGTGTGGGCCAACACCAGGCTTCTTGTTTTAACATCTTTGCTTTAAGTGACTAGAAGAATACTTGGTTTCAGAGCAAATGTTGCAGGGCAGACCAAAGTTCTTATGTTCAATAATTTCTGTAAACATAACAATGCACTCTCCTTCTTATACAAAGATCATCATACCACTGAGCAGGACTTCTGGTCTACTCGCAACATTTTGTTGAATGCTTTACTTAACTAAGCATATTTATCACTTACTTTGTGATCTTACTGAAGAAACCAGGAGTATGATGCAGCTAATTAAGAATCAGTACCTATGGAGGCAGATTTCACTTTCATACAAGGGAAAACTTCCTAATAGTCAAAGTTGTCTAACACTGAAATGGGCTGTGGGGAAGATACCCACAGTAGAACAGTGACAGAATCATGTCTTATAAGGAACTGAAAATATTTGGGCCAAAGAAAAAGGATTAAAATTATTCTGCCTGAACCCCAAGGCATAAAATATCACCAAATTCTGCCCCCCCCCCCGACTCTAGCTCTCCAAATGAAATCAGCCTTGTACAACATCTGTCACAGAAACACTTAGGTTGGACCCAACACTCACTCATTCTTATTCACCTATCCCACTATTGTGACATTTTCCTGATCTGCAGGTTTAGGGCAATTGATATCCTGGAACCACTAACCATACAAAGTTTACTGAGCTGAGCCTATCTTGAGGAACTCTCACGGGAACATGGCTTGAGACTAACATAAGAAATTTCTCTGAATCAAGTAACACCACCAGAGTAGTTAAGGGTATTTGCAGCAGGAGACACACAGTATGTTTTTATATTCATGGGTTATCAAGTAAAGATAATACGAATAAGTAAAGGGTGGATTATAGTAGGTACACACCAGAACCAAAAATGACAAGAGATTCTTGGACATCTCCTTGGCTAAAGGAGAACACTGAATCGGGCTGAGATTTGGGAGTGAAAGTTGCTGATTCCCATTGAATTTCTCTTCATAGGCAATCTCTGCCATCACTGATAACAAACCTGATTTAAAGACAAATTCTGCGGCAGGAACTGGCACCAGAGGTACTGGACTGACTCAGACTGTGGCGCTCTAAAGAGTGAATGGTGACTCCTTGAGGCTAGCCTGGAAGTGATAGTCTTCCCCAAGTTCTTGAAATGTCCCAGAGAAAGGTAGGAAGGGAAACTGAGTTATTTTGCCCAAATGAGATCAGCCTTTGGAATGGAGCAGGCTGGGCAGCCATTTAACTGGCTGTATTAACATTTCAAGTCCAGGTTTTAGGTCCAGGTCAGATACCAACCTAGAACCAAATAAACAGGACATGGGATTCAAGGTAGGGGCATGGAAGGGAACCTCTGAAAGAGAACTCTCAAGTAAGAGAAGTCAGCTGAGAATGTTCATAAGGGTAAGAAGAGCAGTTAAGTGAAGGATGCATTTTGTTGTCAGGTTCATTTTGTGTTCTTTTCATCAGGAGGGATTTTGTAATTTGACTGGGCACTCAGCTTGGTAGTGACTCTCCATCACTTTAGTGGGGGAAGGGAGAAGTCATTTTGCAAAGGATTTATCTAATAACATCTTGACTCCAAACAATCAACAAGTATTTGCTATTATTAGAATCAATACAAATATCAGTTCCAAGGCAGAAGGCGGGTAAGGGTGAGGGAACTGGGGTTAAGTGACTGGCCCAGGGTCTGTTGTCTGGCTCTTTATCCATCTAGCTGCCCCAACAAGCATGTATAATTAAGTGCCCACAATGTGCCAAGCACTGCTACAAGCTTGGGATACAAATACAGAAATGATAAAGTCCCTGACCTCGGTGAGCTTACCATGTAAACAAACTGGGAAACCTAGTTAGGTCCCATCTAGCGCAGAGTAGCCGCCCCGAGAGTGGCTCTCATCTACATTCCCCTGAGAATAGTAGTATTAGGAAACAAAAACATATCCTCTCCTCTCTAATGAAATCCTACCAACATCCAGTTCAGTTCCTAATTCCTCCCTAAAATCTCTCTTGAAACAGTTCTCTCCTTTCTCTGAACTCTTTTAAAATTATCTTCACAATTTATCCGTCATTTAATTGTGCGCTACCCAGTGGCCTCTCCTACAGCAATTTGAAGCTTCTCTTTCAGTACTGCAAATGTTGGCTGAGATTTCTATAGCACCTTCAGTCAAGGTTTAGCAAACACTTAAACACATTATTCTAATTCAATCCTCACAGCAACCCCCAATCCTTTTACAGATGGAGTGACTAAGGCTCAGCTAAAGGGAGTCACTCCTAAATTGATGAGGTAGAACTTGGTCACAGGAAGTTAGGCCCTTCACCCAGTACTCTTTCCACTCTAGTCTCCTCTTTTCTTCTAGAAACAGAGATGTTCCAATGTCACACTTCATCAAAAAGCAGGATAATTAGGGGCAGCTGGGTGGCTCAGTGGATGGGGAGCCAGGCCTGGAAACAGGAGATCCTGGGTTCAAATGTAGCCTCAGATACTTAACTGTGTGACCCTAGGCAAGTCATTTAATCCCCATTGCTTAGTCCTTCCGCTCTTCTGCCTTGGCACTTAGAATATTGATATAAGGGTTTTGTTTTGTTTTAAGTAGGTAACTAGTGAAATATATAGGCGGTACCCAGATGACTACGAGGGCACTGATTGGCTCTGTCCCCCTGGCACAAGCTTTCTCTTTTCCTTCCTCCCCAGGGCGTTTCTCTAGCTCTCTGAAGCCAGGTCAGGGTTAGCTTCCTCTCCCCAAAAGGCTCTACCATCCAATGCCTCTCCCACGCTCTGTGGTTTGGTGATGTGAGCCCTCTGCTCAGCCACGACTAATCCCTGCCCCATCCATAAGAAGCCTGTACCAAAGATAGCCGCACTGTCTCCTGCCCCTAGCTGTGTGGTCATCTGAAATACTCCCCAATCCCCCTTCCGTACCCAGACAAACCCTATGGAAAAGAATTTTGGCCCCAAAGGATTTATTCATTGAAATATTACTGTATTTAACCTTTTGCATTTATGTTCCGCCTTTCCAACCGTGCCTCCCTCCAATGATGGCTCTTGTGTTTATGTTCTCTACCCTCTCTGGTGCAGTGCCTTGTACATAGGGAGATGGACTGAACTCATGATTTTGGGTCTCTGTGGAATTTTTGGATGAGAAAAGCCCTTTCATCAATGCAGATGATCAACTTATCTGCAACTTGGTCTTCTTCAGAGCTGCCTGGGGCACCGTGATCTTCAGTGACCTGCCCACTTAAGGGACAAAGCCGGTATATATAACAAGCAGCATTGGAACTCGGGGCTTTTGGGCTCCAACATCAGCTCCCTTCTTACCTTGTATATAACAGATAACAAATGTTTGCTGATCAATAAAGCAAGATCCATAACTTTCAACTTTACTTATTTCTGCAGAGGCCAAAAAATGCCACCATAATAAAAAAATGTTACTATTTTATTATCTAAAGGAGGTAATACATAGCCCAATAAGCAAAAGCAGTAGGATATGAGAAGTGGAAAATGGCTAGTTTGACAGCAGAAGTTCCTAATTCTGCATTTCTGAGCCACCCCACCAAGGTCCATCGCTGCTGTTTGGGCAAAGTCCAGGTCAGTAATGATGAGTTCCACTTTAACTGCAGCAGCAAATGGGTTTCAAGTCAGGAGACAAATGACAATGCAGCCTTGAATGAGGTGACTACGTGGAGATGTTCAGCACGGACAGGCATCCGCGGCGCTGACTGGCCATGAGCCTCCCCTCGTCGTGAGCGCTCTCCAGGACGAGTTCTACTCTAAGTGGCCACCTAAGAGCCACTCTGTCCTGAGGCTTTCACCTCATCTCTGCAACCCAACAAGAGGGAGGACACTTCAGGAATCCTGGGTCAGATTTAAGTGAAAGACTTAGTAGTGTTAACCTGGGGGTGGGGAGGGGTCTTCTTGAGGAGGGGAAGTTTGAAGGAATTGGGGGTGGGTGATGCATGGGATGTCACAGACTCCAGTGACCTCGCCCTAATGCAGAGACTCCCTCACAGATGCAAGTTGTTTTAAAGGTACATGATGGAGGGGAGGGGAGTGAGGCAGGAGATTTGCTTCCTCTCACTGTGCAGATTTAAGCTGGAGGCTCATTTCCCACACCACACTGGTCTCCCAGGTCTCCTATATAGCACCCAAGGATGCATAAATCCTATCTGTGCAACTGTGGCCTCTGGTGTTGGGAAAGAAGGATTCGGTCTCTACCAGCCACAGGGAAAACAGCATAGACCTTCCCACCACATCTCCCTTCGCTCCGGAGTTAGGGCAGCAGGTGGGAGCAACTAAAGAAATACACTGGGGCTTCGGCATCAATTGAGTCCCTATCAATGTCTTTTGGGGAAAACATCTTAAAAGGACCGTAAGTGATCCCATGGCTTCAGAGGGGGCTTATTTGCTACTCCCGGAAGGGCATCTCTCCTGGCAAATTTACAGTGGAGTGCAAGCAGAAACAGCAGCAATTGATGCTAAAATACTCACATACATTATTAGTTTAAATACAATTGTCCAGGCTTAGGAAGCTAACAGGAAGGAGACCGCTTCCTTCTCAGCATGCAGTGCTCCCCAAGCACACCATAACTAGGCCAAAGCTGATTAGTGATTTCACATGGGCCGGTTGGTTTTTGGTCTGGCTGGCCTCCTAGGCATAAAAAGAACAATGACAAAACACAATGTTCTCGAGACCTGGGACCGTGTGTGTGTGTGTGTGTGTGTGTGTGCGCGTGCGCGCACGCACGTGCATGCACATACACATATACACACACAAAGCTGTGTTTTAAGAAAGGGAAAAAATAGAGCTCCATGGTAGCTAAGGCTTTGTACAGCACTGTGTACACTGTGGATATGTTGTGTACCAGGAAAGTGGATGGACACAGAATGGAGGGGACACGGTGCCTTTTAGTCAGTGGCAGCAGAACTTGCTGCTACCTCCTCTTCCACACATGGAATGGGCTTCTGCAGGAAATACATGACGGCCTGGACCACCTTATCTGGTGCAATGTTGTACACAGGGTGAGTAGGTTGCTGCAAAAAAGAGGAATAGACATAATTATTACTTCCTTTTGTAGGCGTTCTAGTCCATGTTAATATTCTTGTCTCTCCCTCTGAGATAAAAACTGAAATCTCAGGTCTGGAGCAGGGTGTCATCCTGGGTAAGTCTTCTCCAAATGACAGCCTTCCATCAATCTCCCATGAATCCTACCTAATCCTACCCAAGGGTCTAACCTTTGAAGCACCACTCTGGACCTTAGTTTCCTCAACTATAAAATGAGGAAGATGGATCAGATGGTCTCTGTGATCCCTACCAGCACTAGTTCTGTTGCTTTGAGCCTATGATCAGAACTTAATGCATTTACTTTCACTATGGCCAGTACAAATGATTGAAGTCAATAAGAATGGATAATTTAAAAAATATATAACAGCAGTATTAAAAATAGTAATGGGACTCTAAACTTGAAAATCCCTAAAAAAAAAGGAAATCTTTCTAGAAATATGCAACTTATACAGATTTCATGCAAATTTATAATGGCTATATTATATACTTGAATTTTACCATTAGGGAAACCTTAGTTGACTCCATTAAGGATCTTTGAGGATACAATGACTGCTTCACTACAGGCAACAATTGTTATCAGCCTGATTCCTCTAAGTCTCCTAGATTTTTTGCTGGCTGACCTGACTACGATAACCAGCTATGAATTTCTAATTTAAAAAAAAGAAAAGAAAGGAAGAGGGAAGCATCTACACCCTAGAAAATAAACCTGCAGACACCAAAGGCTACTACCGGGTTCTTCTCTAGACTATGGTTCTTTCAAACATTCAAAACAGGAAGATAGATAAAGTCTGTACAGATTACCATCTAAATAAGTCATCTCACATAAATGAAGGAAGAAACTCAAGTTTTGTGAGCTCTTTCCATAGTAAGAAATATGTAACAACAAGCTCTAGAAATTAAAAGCTACTATTCTGAGCAACAGTGCATTAAGCTTTCCAGGTAAGCTCCAGGTTAGGCCCTAGGCTCAGTGCTATGGTGGCTCAAAGAACACAATAAATTTAAGGCTGTGGTGTAAGAGGCCTTCTATCTTACCAAGCGATTTTCTGGCACTCCCAAGACCACATCACACAGGATCTCTCCACTGCCAAAGTGCTGTGCAATGGATAATCCACTGAGGCAATAACAGGTGTGGTAGAAGTCCCTTGACCTAGGGGGGAAAGTACTGTTGAGTAGGAGAATTCCCTAATATAGAAAAAGCCCAACACCACAAGGCTATCTATCTATGCAATTTATAAAATAAACACACACACACACACACACACACACACACATATGCACCTTAGGATCAAACAGTTGCCTAAAGACTCCAAATTCAAGATAACAGGCAAATTAAATACACTGAATATGACAACAAATACAAAAGATTCTGGGAATGCTTACATTCTCATAACCTTGGTCCCCCCATTCCAGGTAATTACAGAAAACGAAATTTTCCCAAATTGTTTTAAGGAAATCCTTTCACTTTTAAGCACTCTGCTCAGCAGATATCAATTCTATCTCCACTCAATGAGGCTGTTCAACAATTATGTATCCCATATAAATATAAAACATATAAATAGTATAATAATTATTTATATTTAATATTTATAGAAATAAAACTATTTGAATATATATACAAGAATATTTATTATAGATATCTCCTAGAAAGGGCTATGAAGAAAAACTCTTCAGGCGTACTCAACACCAGAATAATCTATTTTTACTAATTAAAAATAAGATTTCCAGAAACAGGAAAAGTCCTTTCTGACCACCTGCCAAGTACTACTGGTCTTGAAGTAGAACTTCCTTTGGGGACCTAATTATCAATAGCAAGTTGGCTGAGGTAGAAGGCAGGAAAATAGTGGCATGATTGGTTTCTAGTTGATTTGGTTTTTTTTAATTATAGTATATAAAGGCATAC
This sequence comes from Gracilinanus agilis, assembly GCF_016433145.1. Lineage (NCBI taxonomy): Eukaryota > Metazoa > Chordata > Mammalia > Didelphimorphia > Didelphidae > Gracilinanus > Gracilinanus agilis. Next base: position 462,000,776 of record NC_058131.1, read on the forward strand.
TTATATTTGTTTTCCATCATTAATCAACGCTGTAATTAGTTGTTGTGATTACAATTTATTAGCTACAATCATCAGCTTTTAAATCCTGTTGTTCTTTTAAAACAGTCTACTTCTGCTTTAGCTCTCTGGACACTAATGGTGGAAATGGGATTTTTATATTTAGTTGTGTGTCTCAGGAAGAGGATAGAAGCCAACAGTGGTATCTGGATCAAGGAAACTGAGGGGCCTAAAATGTGACTCTGTTCCTTTAAAGCACCAGCAAGATGAGCTTGAGGGAGAACCAGAAGAAACTAGATCCCATGCCACACCAGCCTCTAAAATGCTGAACATACACCCATCATTGGTTCAGAATTTCCATCTTCTTTCTGTCAAAAAAAAAGAAAAAGAACTTACTTTCCAGGTTTATCCAGAAGCCCCCCTGCAGGGCACTGACAGCAGAGAAGAATATATTCCTGCAAGGCCTGCTGATGAAACATCCAGCGACTCATACTAAGGGCAGGATCACCTATGGAATGGGAAAATAAAGTCTACATTAAATCAGACAAATTGACTCCAGTAAAAACTATAATTTGGCTCAACCTTAAAAAAGGGATACCAAGGAAGCATAATTGCTTTCACCTCCAGCCCACTCCAGATCTTCTTTGGTACCTAAATTGAACCAAATAGGGTCCATTGTTGTGGTGGCACACTCATGTCATTGGTATTACAGCAGCAAACTTGGTGAGCAATTCATCATCATAGTTCCCTCCAGGGAATTACACATTGGTTTTCACGTTCTGATGTTACTTATCCTACCTTGCTTAATCTGTCTTTATATTTGAGGCTGGTCCAGGATCTTTCATCCTAGCCCTCTTAAGAAACTTTTAGTGTTTCTGTGACTAAGTAAATTATACTGGTTCCATCCACTAGATTCTAATTAGCTAGAAAGAATTCTTAGCAGGAAGAGATGTGATTTTTATCTCTACTTTCTAATAAGTCTTAATTTATTTAATAAATTGTTCTTTTTCTCTAAAAGGATTAGGCTGTTTTTGCTTGTTTGTTTGTTTTTGCGTTTTGGTCTTAGCTTCCAATGTAAATAAATAATGACTTTTCAAAAATAAATAGTTTAAATAAAATGCAAATTCATTTCAAAGTATTTGGTGCTTACAACTCTGAGGTGTCACTTCACATCTATCAGATTCACTAATATGACAGAAAAGGAAAATGCCAAACATTAGAGGGGATGTGGAAAATTGAGACACTAATGAATTGATATGAAGCGAAGTACCAGTAGAATATAGTACACAGTAACAATATAGTACAATGTGACAGCTATTCTCAGCAACACATGATCCACAATTCCAAAGGACTTATGATGAAAAATCCTATCTACCTACAGAGAAGGATGGGTGGAACCTGAATACAGACTACAGCATACTTTTTCTAACTTTATTTTTCTTGCTTTTTTTAGTCTCTGTTTTTTCAATAATATTTTATTTTTTCCCAATTACATGTAAAAATACTTTTTAACATTTCACTTTATAACATTTTGAGTTCCAAATTCTCTCCTTCCCTGAGACAGTAAGCAATTTGATATGTTATTCATGTGTGGTCATGCAAAACATATTTCCATGTTAATCATGTTATGGAAGAAAACATTTTTTTTTAAAGTCCAAGAAGAAAATAAAGTGGAAAACAGTATGTTTCAATCTGCGTTCATATTTCATCAGTTCTTTCTCTGAGATGAATAGTATTTTTCATCATGAGTCCTTTGGAGCTGTCTTGTATCACTGTATTGCTGAGAATAGCGTTAAGCTATTCACAGTTGATTATTGTACAATATTTCTGTTACCGTATACAGTGTTCTGGTTCTGCTCACTTCACTTTGCATCAGTTCAAGTAAGCTTTTCCAGGTTTTTCTGAAAGCATCTTTCTTATCATTTCTTATAGCACAATAATAGTTCGCTATAATCATATACCACAATTTGCTTAGCCATTCCCCAATTGATGGATATCCCCTCAATTTATAATTATTTACCATCATGAAAAACAGTTACAAATATTTTTGTACAAATTGGTCCTTATTCATTTTTTAAAAAATCATTTTGGGATACACACCTAGTAGTGGTATTGCTGGGTCAAAAGGTATGCACAGTTTTATAGCCCTTTGGGGCATAGTTCCAAATTGTTCTCCAGAAAAGTTGGGTCACTTCACAACTCCAGCAACAGTGTATTAGTGTCCCAATTTTCCTACATCTCCTACAACATTTATTATTTTCTTTTTCTATCGTACTAGCCAATCTGATAGATGTGAGGTAGTACCTCTCAGACATTTTAATTTGCATTTCTTTAATCAATGGTGTCTTAGAGCATTTTTTCACATGACTAAAGATATCTTCGATTTCTTCATCTGAAAACTGCCAGTCCCTCAGGCTAAGCCCACAAGGTTCAGACACAAATGGAAAGTCTCCCAATCTAAGGCCCCACAAATGAAACCCAGTCTCCCTCACAATAGTTGCTGGAAATAAAGATGATGAAGGAAGAGCCAGAGGAACCACAAAGCCATTTCATATCCTTTAACCATTTATCAATTGGGTGATAACTTGTATTCTTATAAATTTGATTCAGTTCTCTATGTATTTGAGAAATGAGGTGTTTACCAGATACCTGATGTAAAAATATTTTCCCAGTTTTCTGCTTTCCTACTAATCTTCATTGCATTGGTTATATTTGTGCAAAATTTCTTTTGCAACACACCTAATATGGAAATATATTTTGCATGACAATACATGTAAAATCAACATCTAGTTGCATTTCAGAGAAAGATAAGGGAGAGAAGGAGAGAGAATTTGGAACTCAAAATTTTTGTTTTTACACGTAGTTTAAACTGCTGAAATTAAAGGGATGTCTTTCAATTGGAAAATGGCTAACAAATTGTGGTATCTGTTAGCAATGGAATACTATTGTGCTATAAGAAATGATGAACAGGATGATTTCAGAAAGAGCTGGAAAGACCTACATGAACTGATACATAGTGAAATGAGCAGAACTAGGAGAACATTGTACACAGTAACAGCAGTATTGTGGAATGATCAAATGTGATAGACTTTGCTACTAACAGCAATACAATGATCCAGGATAATTCTGAAGGACTTATGAAAAAGAACACTATCCATATCCAGAGAAAGAACTGTTGGAGTAGAAATGCAGATGAAAACATATGATTCATCACTTATTTATTTGGGTATATGTTTTGAGGTTATGGGATTGTTCACTTACAAAAATGAAATAAAAAATAAAATAACCTTAAAAAATAGACACACACATAAAAGCAATCAATTACAAAAAATTACATATATATACACATATGTATATATATATATATAAACTGCCAGAAAAAATATTTGACATCATGAATTTTCTCCATTGAAGAATGCTAATGGGCCTATGATATTGTTTTTATTTTTAATTACCTTTTTTTCAATAAACAGAAATTCATCTTCTCTCCCTCAGAATGTTTTCATTCTCAAATGGGGGGCAAAGTCCCTGTTATAAATATGTATAGTCAAACAAAACAAATTACATTGCCCATGTAAAAAAAAAAAGTCTTATTTTACATTCTGAATTCTTCACCTCTATATAAGGAAGTGGGTGATGAAATCATCATGAATCTTTTAGAATCATGGCTAGTAATTAAATCGATTCGCATTCTGAAATATTCCGTAGTTGGTCAGAGGATAGGAGATTACACACATAATTACTGCCATTCAATTATCCAAGATATTCCAAGGATGTATGGTGAAAAATACTATCTACCTTGAGAGAGAAATGATGAACCATATTTTTCTTACTTTATTTTTCTTATTTGTGTTTTCTTTTGCTACATGGTTAATATGGAAATGTTTTGAATGTCTTTCACATATATAATTGATTGCTTGCCATCTCAAAAAGTGGGAAATATTAGGGGAAAGAGAATTTAGAATTCAAATTAAAAAAAAAATAATGTTAAATTTTTTACACATAATTGGGAAATATTTAATGAAATAAAATATATTTCAAAAAAAAATAAATGACTTGCCCAGGGTCACATAGCTAGGAAGCCTCCAAGGCCAGATTTCAACCCAACTCTAGGCCTGGTTCTCAATCCACTGAGCCACCTAGCTAACACCATCTTCATTATTTCCTACAGCCTAATAGTATTCTACCACATTAGAACATCAGAACTTGTTCTTCCATCTCCCTGTCCCCCCACCCCTCATTCCACCTTCAGGTGATAAGTACCTCTTCAGTTTCCAATTCTTTGTCATTAGAAGAACTATAAATATTATGTATGTATATGGCCTATATATAACTATAGATATCTTTAGAGAATGTTTTATTTATGACTAATCCCTCTCTTGATCTACCCTCTCCTTTCCTTCCCATTTCCCACTAGGCAGCTGCCTTCATGACTTGTTTGAACAAATTATTCACAACTGCCTAGTGTCCTGGGGAAGTCCTCTCATGCTTGGGATAGACACCTATTTAACTCACCAAAGAGTCTGAAGCCTGACATGGAGTCACAGGTAAGAGCTGGGGGGCAGGTGGGCACCAAAAGAGGAAAGCAGCCTTGAAAATAATGGGCTCAGCAAGTCCTCACACCAGAAGGACTAGTCTTCCAAAAATACCCAGTACACCTATTCCTGAGTTTAATGAAATACTAAACAGCTATTTCCAATTGCTTTAGCATCCTGCTTATCTGATCTGTTCACTGACCAACTTTTATATAGAATACTTAATAGTTTTGTTTTTTTTTAAACCCTTGTACTTCGGTGTATTGTCTCATAGGTGGAAGATTGGTAAGGGTGGGCAAGGGGGTCAAGTGACTTGCCCAGGGTCACACAGCTGGGAAGTGGCTGAGGCCGGGTTTAAACCTAGGACCTCCTGTCTCTAGGCCTGACTCTCACTCCACTGAGCTACCCAGCTGCCCCTACTTAATAGTTTTTAAGAATTACTGCTTTGGTAATACTCTTCACTTCAGTTTCTTTCTTCTTTCCCCATTATTTCCCATGAGAATCTAGATTCTGTGTTCCCCCAAATGAATTCTATTATTATTTTATCTAAAGCTATAGAGTAATAACTATCACAGCAGTTAGATGGTATAACACCAAAGCACAGTCATTTTTGTTATAGCAGGTACAACCTATCTATGAACAGTAAATCTCTAATTATTGGTCTTATTTTATTTCTGTAAAATTTTGTAGTTTTATCTATATAAGCTCTGAGTATACTTTGATTGTTCTGTGAAGATAGAATTATCTCTCTTTGTTATTTCTAACAATCAACAACCTTTAGTTTAATCAATCAAAAGCTGAAAACACCCCTACTTAACACTTGACCAGTCACTAGGTGGAAGAGTTCACTAGTCAAAAACCCTCACCTCCAAAGGGGACTGTGCAGCCCTAGGTAGGGCTAAGTAGTTTGGAAGCTGTGATGGGTTCCTGTGAAGAGGGGAAGAGAGGGAAGTGATATGAAAAAAGGACTATAAAAAGGCCATGGATTCCTGGATTCAGGACTTCTCTCTTCGGATCATCTGGCTTGGAGTCATTCCTGCCTTGGTGCTTGAAGAGATGCTTCCCTTGGATCCTGCGTTAGCTTGCAGTGGTGAGTGGAGTGATTCCTTCATTGGCTCTTCAGTGAGGAGACCCTCTCTGCTCATTGACACTTCGGTGGGACACTCCCTTCAGTGTGAGTTCTGGTGAGATTCTTGGTGCTCTTGGCCTCATGTGCACTGAAGATTCTCAGCGGATTCTTCGGCTTCTCCTGGCTCTTTAGATTTCAGCTTCCTAATTAGGACTTTGGATTCTGGTGAGATTTGCTTTTGGATTTGCACTTGTAGTCTGGAGACATTAGGATTAAACTTAGGGTATTTGTAGCTAGGCAGTACTTTTTAGATTTTATAGATTTAGATTTTATAGATTTTTCCACTTTTATTCTTTCCACCTCTTTGTAAATAAAGCTGCTAAAAGTCATTTTGACTTAAGCTGTAAGATTTTTAAATCAGTGACCACAATATTACTTTAGAATTCTCATATTAGCATAAAAGCTAAATTTAAATTCTTACAGTTCTTATCTATTGATGTAGATCCGGGATTAAATTTGTTTCCTCTTGTCTTAATTCCCTCCCCTCCTCCTGGAGGTTTGATATATGTTATATGTTGCTCATAACAGTTCTTCCTCATGCATTCCTTTTCTTACCCCTGGCCTCATTATGTCCAAAGTCTAAAATATCTGAAGAAGTGAAAGCTTTCCCTTTAAATCAATGAAAAAAACAGATGCAGCAATGATAGGTAACCTTTTTATAAGCAAAGCACATATGAAAAAAATCCTATAAAATGTTAGTCAAAGTAATGAAAATATCAATAAGTGACTCTTCTCACCCTTCCTCCCTGCCAAGGAAGACTTTGTCACAGGACTGACTTGCTCTGCCTCTCTCCAGATTTTTTCTGACAGTTATAGAGTGGCCATATTTACATATCAGGAATGTGTCTGCTACACAAAGAACCTCTTGACAAGTATGCCAAAAGATCAATAATTCTACTGTACTATCAACCAAAACATTTGTCTTTTCATAGCCTTTCTATACCAGAGGAAAAAGGTCTTCAAAATTCAATTTCTATGACAGCAAAGGAAAGTAATAAATGTTGGAGGAGATGTGGCAAAATTGGGAGACTAATGCACTGCTGGTAGAGTTGTGAATTAATCCAACCATTCTGGAAGGCAATTTGGAACTTTGCCCAAAGGGCTTTAAAAGACTAGCTGCTGGGTTTGTATCCCAAAGGGATAATAGGGAAAATACTTGTACAAAAATATTTATAGCCATGCTCTTTGTGGTGGCAAAAAATTGGAAAATGAAGGGGTGTCTATTGATTGGGAAATGGCTGAAAAATTGTGGTATCTGATGGTGATGAAATACTATTGTGTTGAAAGGAATAATGAACTGGAGGAATTCCATATGAACTGGAACAACCTCCAGGAATTGATGCAGAACGAAATGAGCAGAACCAGGAGAACCTTATACACAAAGACTTATACACTGAGGCACAATTGAATGTAATAGACTTCTCATTGCAGCAATGCAATGATTCAGGACAATTCTGAGGGACTTAGAGAAAGAACGCTGTCCACATCCAGAGAAAGAACTTTGGGAGTAGAAACACAGAAGAAAAACATTTGCTCAATCGCATGGTTTGATGGGGTTATGTTTGGGGATGTAGATTCTAAATGATCACTCTATTGCAAATATTAATAATACTGGAATAGGTTTTGAACAATGATACATGTAAAACTCAGTGGAACTGCTCACTGGCTATGGGGGGGGGGATAAAGAAGGGGAGGGAAAGAACATGAATCATGTAACCATGGAAAAATAGTCTAAATTAAATGAAAAAAATTTTAAAACTCAATTTCTACTTCCATATAAGTAAAAAAAGCTAAAGACTAAGTACGACAACCCACCCCTAATTGAAACATGGTCAAAGAATGCTAAGACCAAAAACACAAGTCCCTATAGCCTGGATTTGGAGGTTACTAAGGACTCTATCTCTGTGTTTTGTAAAATCTTGACAGGACACAACAGTATATAAGAATGAGGGAAAATGTGCAAAAATCTGTATCTTACTTAAAAGTCCAATTTAGAAAGGATTTTCAATAAAGCCACTCCTTTAGAATATGTACCAATCTCCAATTAGTCTGACTAAAATAAAATACTCCCTTTTCACTAGAACATGAAAGAAATTTCATGGGATATTAAAATAAGATATTGAAAAACTTCCCTTCCATTAGCTTCTCTTAAAGAGAATTTTCTTCATGTGTTATCTCAGTTTTGGAGATAAGGAAGCTAAAACTCAGAGATGTTAAGTAACTTGTCCCCTATCACACAGCTAGGAAGCATTTAAGGCAGGATTTGTCTTCTGTCTCCAAGCCCAGCACTTCATCCACACAGCTACTTAGCAGCATGAGAAAAAGGAAGTTCCTCTTCTTCCTCATTTCATCCTTAGTGTACCCTCTCTCCCTGGTTTTTTTTTTCCTCTCTAATAAACAACAGAAAGGAATTAGGCCACCCCCAGGCCCTACCTTTGTCTTTTATTTCCTCTATGACAATAGAAACCAGTGGCATTTTGAAAGATCACTTGTCTCTTCTCTTTCTATTTGAATGTAAATACTTCATCTTTTAACCTTTTCATATTGCTCAGATGAATTTGCTCTTCCAGGTTTCTTTTGTCTCTTGTGTTTGCATTTCATAGATTCTACCCCACTCAGGTCTTCTCTTCTGAAAGGTTTAAAAGTCTGTACCTATTAAAAGTCCAATTTTTTTTTTCACTCAGCAGGTTAAAAACACTCAGCTTTGTAGCTCTTAGGTCTTGTATAATCCTGACTGTTAGTTCCATTACTAGAATTCTTTCCTTATGGCAGTTAGTAATATTTTTCTTTTACCAGAGAACTCAGGTTTTCAGCTTTGGCATTTATGAGGTTTTTCTTCCTTTTTTTTTTAATTTTAATTTTGAATATTTTCCCCTAGTTACATGTTTCATGTTCTTTCCCTCTACCCCAAACCCCCCAAAACCCCCTTAGCCGACACACAATTCCACTGGGTTTTACATGTATCATTGATCAAGACCTAATTCCATATTATTGATAGATGGACTAGAGTTATCATTTAGTGTCTACATCCCCAATAACATCCCCATCAGCCCATGTGTTCAAGCAGTTGTTTTTCTTCTGTATTTCTCTTCCCACAGTCCTTCCTCTGAATGTGGCTAGTTTTCTTTCTATGAGCTTTTTCAATATACATTTTCTTTCAGATGGTAAACAGGTAGATTCTTTCTACTTTCACTTTGTCATTTAGCTCCAATAGACCTAAAGAATTTTGTATTATGTGAAAGATGGTTATCCAGATCTTTTGCATGGTCATGGTTTTGAGGGGCTCTGATGAGTTTTAACTTTCCATTCCTCATTGTTTTCCAGGTCAGCTAATTTTGACAGCAGATACATATACATTTTATAACTTTTCAATCTTTTGATTTTATTTTAATATTTCTTATTGTTACTGAGTTCTGATTGCTCCATTCCCTTTTACAAAGAGTCTATTGTTTCCATGTTTTCCAACTTTCTATCTTAAGCTATCTTGCAGTTTTTCTTCTAATGCTTTTCTCCTTCGTTTGTTCGTTTCTTCTTCCCCCCCCCCCCCTCTCTCTCTCTCTCTCTCTCTCTCTCTCTCTCCCTCTCTCCCTCTCTCCTTCTTTCTTTCCTTTCTCTCCCACTTGCTTCACCTCTTAGAGGCACTCTCAAAGTCCTGGTGGCTAATCTATCTATTGCTCTGAGATTCTCCTGGATTTATCCCATAGGCTTCTTTCTTTCAATCTGTAGTATTTTTCTTTTCTTTTCTTTTCTTTTTTTAAACCATGTTAAGCATTTACTTCTATTCAGTTAGTTGTGGGACTAGGATTTTGTACTGAAGAAAAACCCTGGTCCCTCCCATACACTTAGATCAGATCCTGTTTGACCCTTTCCGTTCTTTAATCTGGAACATACTAATTCTGCTGTCAAATGGTTAAGTCTAAGCTCCACCCTCTACACATATTCCCTGGTTTATGGCTGGGTCTTCTGGTGGCTCCTCAACCCTTTCTCTCTCTTCTTCTCCTTTTCCTTGAACAGTTCAGAACCAGGAATTAGCTAATGATTCCCAACAGCTTATTATTAACTGCACTAAAAAATCAGGTCTCCTGTAAGACCCAGATATATCACTGCCCAGATGCTACAATGAACTTGTTTCCTTTCTATGGATCCAGCATGCCTTTCTTTAGTAACGTGCTGCCTGGTTGCTGCTTAGCCTAGTCTTCTGCTATGGCTGCCTGGGCACTGGGACTCCCATGTTTTCTGACTTATCTCCACTCAAAATGTCTTCAGGATCTCAGCAGTCCAATTTGTGCAACAACTGGATGGAGGAGCTTGGAGCTATTTTTCTTTGGTTTTCTTTATTATTATTTCTTTTGGTGAATTTTTAGAAATTTGTTGGAGTACTTTTAAGAGACCTACATTCCCTAAGGTCCTAACACATCACCATGTTAATCATAAGTGTGTTGAATGCATTTTAAAAATTATTAATAGCAAGAAAACAATTAAATAGCCAGTTTTAATCAACAGAAATAGATGTTCTAGGTCATGACATTTGTGTTCTCTGTTACTTAAAGATATGTTGAGATAATAACCTTTCTTTCCCTTTTCTCTCATTTATCTGACCACACAGTACAGGCTTTCTCATCATATAAAACTATTATACAGTTCTAGAAGGGGAAGGGTTGCTTGAAACTAAATTGTCATGATACATGCTATAGTACTTTATAAAGAGGAAAGAGGACCAGCACCACCACCTAGTACAGAAGCAGTATCATCTGTGTGGATTAGAAAGGTGAAAGATTCTATTTTAGTCAATTCAGAGCAGCAATGATCAAAGTACAGCTTGGGTTCCTCAAACAACAACCACATTATCTACCTTATTTGCAACAGGGTTTATTAGCTAGAATGTTGCAAATGGAATCAGGAAGACCAATGCTGAAATCCTGCTTGTGATATTAACTTGTGTTAGGAAATCACAGGCAAGTGATTTAGCCCTTTTAAGTCTCAGTTTTCTCATATATAAAAAGGAGATGCTAATATCTACAGTACCTACCTCACAGAGTTGTTGTGAGGTTCAAATGACAATTTGAGAACTTTATCCAGTAATATCCATTCTTACTATTCCTCAAGGCACAATTTACTTAGGCTCAGTCACCATATCTAAGTAGGCATATTGCATGTCAAAGCGCCTAAAAAGAGCGCTATGGACCTTTCAACTAATTAGAAACCTTATTCATTTCTCTAGCATTGGCAACTTTGCAACTCACTTGCATCTTGTACTCACCTTGAGCATGCAGTGCTCGATGGAGCAGTGGCAGTAACCCTGCTTGCCAGAAAGAATAACAGCCATCCACTAACTTGTTGCATCGGCCCTGAAATCCACCTTCAAACCTCATCTGCCGGCTTGTCACCCATTGCTGAGAACAAAAAAACAAAAAGCAAGGTGGTCGCAGGCTACAGCTGAGACAAGATCCAGGAACATGTGATCCCTAGTGACTCTTTCTTAGAAAGAAGTAGTTTCTTAGAATCCTGACCTTAGAGATTTTCCCACCATCTCATCCTTCAATGTAATGAAAGTGAGAGGGAAGCTTTTAAACTTCAAAAATAATTTAAAAACCTTCACTTATCAACAAATGGCCTCAAGAGCCAAGAGTTTCTTTCTCTCCTAAGGCTGTGACCAACTCCTAAGCATCAAGCTAAAGTGTTAATTCACATGAAAATTTAGGTGTAAGAAAATAAAAGCTTGTAATTTGTCATTTTTCACTAACTAACCTGATCCTTTTAATTAAAAATATCCTGTTTCTTGCTCCTCAGCTATCTCAAGTTTCTCCTACATTGAGTAAGTATCCCCACTCCCACTTGAAACCTGGGAAAATTAAAGATTGAATAGAAAATAAATTGCCCAAGGTAGGTCTCTTAGCAAGACAGTAGCAGAAATGAGTACAAAATGTATTAGTATAGACAATGAACTAATAGTTCTGTTAAGTCTTGTCTCCACTGATCTCCAAAAAAAGAATCCCATTAAGCTGAAACTAAAAAATAATTTATTCTGGAGCTTTTAACATCATTTATTCAAAACTGATAGATAATACATCCCATTCCCAGGCACTGAGATCTAATTTCTAAGTTTATATATCTACAAAGCTAAAGATAGGGTCTTGGCTTTTAGAGGGAATACAACCAGAGAGCTGATTAAATGTCATTCCCCCCCCCCCCAATAATATTACACAACTATATTACTATTCATTCCCAGAGCAGTCAAAGGGCCATGAAGAATAGGTTGCAGGATATTCTCCTCACAAGAAACCTTGGAGCTAGTCAGACACTAAATCAAGATAGTAAGAGAATTGGAGACCTAGAATTATGGAAAGGGGAGAAAATAAGCCATTTAATGTTTATCTCTCAATATCTCAATAAAGTAGAGGTAAGAGAAAGACTATATAAGTACTTAAGGACTCCTCTAGTCTCAGACTTCAATCAACCCATGATCCTATGGTAGAATTAAAAATTAAAGCACAGGGTTAGGCCATCTGCAATATCAATGCACTGAATGGTAGTGATGTAAATTGTAATCTAAAAGGAATAAATACTAATACTGGAGAAGTGGTGGACCTTTTATTTTAATTCATATTCTTATGTATCCCAGTAGGTTTTCTTTTCTTTTTTTTAAACTACTTTTAGGCCCACTCTAATTTTTTTTTTTAGATTTTATTCTGTTTTAATTGATAAAAGCTTTCTTATGGTTAGGGTCCTAATTGCCCCAGAGATGCTTCTCTAAACATATCACCATTATGGCTAACATCCACTACTATCATGCTCCTGATCTCTGAGATATTATATTTGTACCCCTTGTCATTCAACCAGAATTATGAGTGTAATGACCCTCAGACCATTACACAAGGCCATTTCTTTGTGAATATTTCTTTAAGGGAGCCTGAGGATGAATACAATTCTTCTGCTGGTATCTCTGAAGGGCTTGTTAATTAGAGAAAAAGTACCTTAGCAGCTCAGTGATGGGTCCAGGGTTACCCCTGAAATTTTAAGGGAGTGATGAGTGAGGAGCTGAGCATCAGTGCCAGCATAGCCTTGTCTACTTCATGGTCAGTATGCCTACTCTCCATAAAATACAAAAAAGGAACTCAGTCCCTTTTATGGCTTAAGAGTGTATATATATTTGTGTATCAGGCCTTAGCAGAGTACATATAACATGCTCTGATGAATTTATATGTGAGTAGCTGACTATGTCATGTTGAATATTGCCAGTGGCCCCAAGTCCAATAAGTATCTCTTAAGAAAATGAAAGAGCCACACTCTGAATGCAGTTACCTGGCATCTTAATTGTACTCTGAATACTCACTGAAATGTAAGGTGCTGCATATGCATGGCATAACAATCTTGGTCTGTAAAAGAAAAATTCATGGTCTCCTCTGGCTACTTTTACTGACATATTTCATATTCTAAGGATAAAAAAACCAACTAGACTATGGCTATAGACTTGTAAGCATGAAGGAATTATACTGTGGCTCACTGACATGTCTTCAAGGAGGATCCTGAATAGCCCAGCCATATATTCTCCATGGAATTCATACAAGCATACCTTTTATTCTATCCAGTGCTATAAAATACAAAAGAGGAAAAAATGAGTTGAGACTGAAGGCAAAGGTTCCTCTTTCTACCTTCACTCTCATCTCCAACAGCTAGCCAATAGGTTAGCACCTTTTTCATTGTTTCATTTAAAGGGTTAGCCGTTGCTCTGAAATTTTAGTCTTACTAGAGATCCTTAGACTAGTAGCTTGTAAATTTAAGACAAGTGTTTCGTTAGCTTTCATCATAGTCAGTTATTATTCTGGAAGTCACTGAATAATAAGAGTCAACATTAAGGCACTGAGCTGGAGATTGCACACGAAGGTACTTACTAACAAACATTTCAGGTTTAAAGATTTCTCCTTCTTGAGGATGACTAGTGCTGCCAGTCCACAAAAAGTATAGCCACCATGGGCCTCCATGCCTGGCACACCACCAATTCCACCTTCCCAGTTCTGACACCTATAAAGGGAAACATACAGAAGCGGTCAGGTATACCTAACTGATGCCAACACTATGTATAATTCACAAAATATATTTCCTTTCTTCTAAGAAAGGAATGAGAGGGGATGGATGGGGAGAGACTAGGTGGCTTAGTGGATTAAGAATCAGGCCTGGAGATAGGAGATTCTGGATTTGTCAGGCCTCAGATACTTCCTAGCCTTGTGACCTAGGCAAATCACTTAACTCCAAAAGCCTAGCCTTTACACATCTTTTGCCTTAGAATCGATACAGAAACTAAAGAGTTTTTTTAAATAAAACAAATAATGGGAACATACAGATTAAATATAACAGTTACCATTTAGAAGTTAGCAATATTCATAATATCAGGGCAGTTAGGTGGCACAATGGGTAGAGCCAGACCTGGAATCAGAAGGATCTGGATTCAAATCTGGCCTCACTTCCAGCTACCATACTGCCTAGCCCTTACCACTTTTCTGCCTTAGACAAAAGGGAAGAGGAAGAAAGAAAGACAGAGAGGGATTGAGGTGGGGGGAAGGGAGGGAGGGAGAAGGAGAGGGAAAGGGAGAGGGAGAGGGAGAGGGAGAGGGAAAGGGAGAGGGAGAGGGAGAG
>NC_058131.1:462015389-462117500 GCF_016433145.1 Gracilinanus agilis
GAGAGAGAGAGAGAGAGAGAGAGAGAGAGAGGGGGGGGGGGAGGGAGAGGGAGAGGGAGAGAGGGAGAGAGAGAATGGATGTCACTGGACTCTATAATCCCAGTAACTAGACAGTCTTCTCTTCTTCTCTTCACCCTGGTCATTTTCCACCATTCCACTGCACTTAAACTTCCCTCACTATCATCCCCTTCCCACCTCTTACTAATCCAATCAATGCCACAACTGCCTCTTGAAAAAGGCATGTCAACTGAATGCCCTATTACATTCATTCTATGACTTTCCAGGCCATAACACACACTTCCCTAACCATTACTTTCTTATGTGGGCTATCTTCCCCATTAGAATTAGAAAACTTTCCACCAAAACTAATGAAAGAAATGTTCAAAACTATTATTTCTTTCGACACTCCAACATGGCTCTTGCTCTTCACTCCATGTCTTGGCACTAACTATCCCCCATGCCTAGAATTCATCCCATCTTCATTTCCATCTCTTAGAATCCCCTTGATTCCTTCAAAATGCAGATCAGGCACATGAAGCAATATAGCCATAAACTTTCTCTATAATTGTCCTGGATTACCTTAAGGTTGAATGTTAAGAATAAAAGTTTGTTTAATGAGTTATGTGAGATCATACAATGGCTTCTGGCTTTTCTTACCTTGCTATCCATTCAGCAGTCCCTTCAAAAAGTTTAGGTGTGATGATATTAGTTAGGGATGCAACTGCAGCAGCACAGTAAGCACTTCTGAGGAAGCCAAGAGAAAAAGACAGATTGTTAATTCTAGCGAAAAGCCCATGTAATGTTCACTGGGTTTCTGATTCTATTTCCAGAAAGTGGTAATTATCTGCCAATCCTCAATATGCCACACCACCTGGCTCTCAGAAGTCTGGCATTCTGTTCTCCTCACCCTTAATCTTAGCAAATTTACATCTGAGGAAATAAAGCAGGTTTTGAACCCATGTCACTCAGGAGTGAATTTACCCTTTCATTTGGTGATTTATAATGATTTGATACCAGGTCATCAACCTTCCAATTCAAAATATATTTCTTAAGGGTAAACTATATTCAAGTACAATGATAGGTGCTGGTAACAGAAAGACAAAAATGAAAGTTATTGTCCTGATAGAGCTTAAATTCTACTGAGAGAATAATTTTGGTAATAGTTTTAGTCTATAACATGCAGAAATCATAATATTAACACCAGAAATATTTTTTAATCAAATTTACTTGTACCAGTTTATAAATGTTCACTATTTTGACTGTGTTGTTCAATGGAATTCAGTATGAGAATGACTATGTACCAATTTTTTTTAAAAGCTCTTATTATAGAATATATATATTTGGCCAAGAAGCTAGAAAGAGGGCCCTAAGGAGCCTTTGTGGAAGTGACATTAGGGTGAAGCTGAGGCAATCAAGTGAATGCTGCTGACACTGGTCAATCAATCTGTCTAAATTTATTGCAGACAATGATCTGGCTTAGTTATGTCTCTGTTTCATTAGGAATGGAAACCTTATGATCTCTTTAGTGTAATCTTAATCTATAGTAAAATAAACCCTTTAAGAAAATCTTTTTTTTTTAAGTTACATGTTTATTTGCCTTCTAGTTCACTAAAGACTATAAGGACTTAGAAGATAAAAAGGACTTCACTGACATCAAAACAAAAACATTAAAGCACCAGAAAATAGAATACAGAAATATCCTTAGTTCCTCCCAGATAACATTAGGTATTATCAGAACTTTGGATTTTGCTTTCTATTACATATCATATATTCAATTACTGAATAATTTTTATTAGTATTACACAGCTAAAGACGCAAATTATGAAATCCATCAGTGGAATAAAGCAGCTTTAGGGAAAGGTGAAAGTATGAAGTGATGTCTCAGGAACTTTCCAAGCAAGCTGAAATTTTATTTGGGATCCTTCTTTTGAGTCTCTGAAAGGACCAGTGGGATACCACAGTTCTAATAGAACTTGCATCATCCTCCAAAACCAAGATCTTCAAAGAGAAAAACAAACTATCACAGACCAAGAGGAACTGGTCAAAAGATTGACTGTAATGGCTGAGGCATTAGGCCAGAAGCTAGATGACTATAGGCTTTCAAATTTTAAAAGAAGCTAAAGTCTCTCCAAGAGAAATTGTAGCTAATGAGGGATAATTCTCAACACTTCAGTCTGGTCTAATTCCCTCCATGACCATATTTTATTCCATTTGCTCCAGTGTCAGAGTATACTTTCACAGTTAGTTTCTAACTTCCAATATGGTCTTTTTAGTCATCAGCTCCATAACTTTGTTTTGGTGAAAATAATTCCTCTAATCACACTCACAATTCCTATTTCTATGGAAGTCCAAAGAGGGGACAAGGGAAGTAAAAAGAAAGGCTTCCCTTTCATTTTATCTGATAAGGGCATACTATTTAGGGTACTCTGCAAGTGAGTTTTGCAGACAGTTTAAGTATATATTTTGTATATACACAAATGTACATACATACATACACACACATTCTAACACTTGTCTTTGCTCATAATCATCAATCATAGAAAAGAAAAATATACCATCAATACATATCAGAAGTAAACTGAAAAAGTAGAATAACAGGACCATGGGTCATATGATTAACAATATTGCTACAATCTGGTTTACTTAAAGTCCAAACAAAAGCAAACAAATGTGACACTACGTAAGGAAAAGTGCTTTGTGAATTATTAAACGTATTATAAAGTATTTATTTTTGTCCCTATTCATGTCACAGTTGCCAACCTAATATGTACCGCTATTAAATAGATGTCAATGGTGCCTGAACATGGTGCAGAATTCCCAAGAATATAGCCAGGTTCTAGTCTATTCCATTCACACTCTTTCAAAGTAAACTAATTTCTAGGTACTTTTCCTCTCATCTCTTTAATTGCAATTCTCTTTACATTAATCTTATTATCTCCATCTGATACACAAAAAGATAAATTCTACAGTATTATTATCTCATGAACAAAGAGGAAAAGTCACTTAGACATAACTTTTTGGCTTTGAGAAAAAATTCTGTAAAGTAATCTACAATGCCTTACTGCAGTACAAAGGTGAATTTGCTTCTTCCTGGCATAGGCTTTGAAACCCCAAACGCTGGTAGATACTAGAAAAACTTTGATAATAGTTGCGATGACAGAATTTCTGTTTTGGGAGCACTAGCTTATAGAGAGTTAGTCAACCCACTAGATATATAGGTAAATATGTTAGCCAAAGTAATCCAATGAAACAACAAAAGATACAGATGGCCCTAACTGGTAGTGGTTATAGCAGGAGAAAAAAAGATGAAAAGAATTCTATAGTTTTAGGACTAGTTATAAAAGTTAATTTCCTATTGGTACTCTAAATGTAAGATCCTTGCCTAGTGACCAATAAGAGAACATGCAACTGGACTTTTACGTTTTTGCCATAAGCAAAATCAAGACAAGAGGAAAATGTAACTAAATGGTAAGGTTGGCATCTAGGTAGCACAGTGGATAGAGAGCCAGGGTTGGAGTCAGGAGGGTCTGGGTTTAAAATCTGACTTCAGACACTTCCTAGCTATGTGACCCTGGGCAAGTCACTTAACCACGACTGCCTAGTCCTTACTGCTCTTCTGATTTAGAATCAAAACATTATGAGTTTTCTGAAGTCACTGATAAGTGAAATTAACTAAACCCTGTTTGTTAATTTCAGTTTAGTCTATTTCCCTCTGCCCCTGTTTGAGTCTAAGTCTCTCTCTATACTACATAAGTTACAAGTGTTATTAATTCTAATCCAGAAGGTAAGGGTTTTAAAAAAAGAAAAAAGAATATATTTGTAAAATCATACAATGATTTTAGATACATATTGAGAATAAGACTATAAAACCATAAGGTAGAATATGAGCATTTATCAACTCACAAAATAATAAGAAGTGGTCAAGGAAGAAATATGTTAATTGAAAGCTTGGAAAGAAGCATAATCCAGATCATCCTGAGTAGATTTAAGGACAAAACTGAACAGAGGATTAACAAGGATAAAAAATGGAAAAGATCTGCTAAGGAGTAAATCAAGTATGTCCACTGTCACAACTATTATATAATTTAATATAATTCTAAAAAGGGCAGCTGTAGCAATGACATAAATAAATTGCATATAATCAAAGAGACAACAAAATTATTGCTATGTGCAAATGACATATACTTTACTTAGAAAATCTTAAAAAGTAAACTAAAAATTGGCTGAAATAATAACTCCAGAAAAAATGAAGAATACAAAACAAATTCACAAAAATCAGACTTTCTGTATGTTATCAACCAAACCCAGGAGGGAAGATATAGGAGGAAAAAAATCCATTTGAAAAAACTATTAAATATATTCTGGCCTCCTCCCAAGATATATTTAGGATTCATATGAATGCAACTAAAAAAGTTTCTACAAAAATAAAGGAGAAATCAGTCAGTAATTAGAGAAATATTAATTTTTCATGATTAGGTCATAATAATATAATAAAAATGAGAATCCTATCTAAATTAATTTACATATTAATACCATTCTATAAAATTACTGAGGGGTTATGACTAAAGAGATCTAGACAAAATAATTTTTAAAAATCATCTGGGAAAAAATGTGCAAAGAGTAGTTCATAGCAATAAGAGATTGCACATCAGAATGTGTGTGTTTACAATGCCTTTCATTACTAATAAGTGTAGTCCAAGGAGAGAATATACAGATATCCCTTCAACATCACAGGGGTTAGAGGCACAGTACCCCTGGGATCTGGAAAATCCATGTAAAAATTTTTGACCTTCCATTTATACCAGAGAAAAATTTTTTTATTTTTTTCTTTGACTTTTATGGGGTGTATGTGGTACATTTTGTGTGTCATCTACTGGCATTTGCATTCTTTTTTGCAAACTAAATTAATTATTTTAACTTTAACAAAGAAATTTTGCATATTTATGGCATTAAAAGATAAACTATGTTGATATTATACAATACTATGCATATATTTCATGCATTTCTGAGTTCCTAAACTTTTTCTGTTTCATCTGCTAACCTTCATGTGTTGTCTATGGCTTCTGCAAAACTCCTTCAAAATTCCCATTAATTTCTTAAGCCAACCCACAATATATCAAAACCATAATGGGAAAAGTCGCAAGGTAGAAGGAATACTTGAACTAGATAAAATTTGGGACACTGTTCATGCTTTCAATTACTCTGTTCCTTTCTGAAACAAAGACCTAATTTTTTAGCAACAATATTCTTTCTAAACCACAAAGTGGAAAAAAAATTTATAACAAACTTTTCTAATAAAAGTCTCATTTCTCAAATATAAAAAGAACTAAGTCAAATTTATAAAAATACAAGCTATTGCCCAGTTGACAAATGATCAAAGCAGATGAAGAAATCAAAGCTATCAATAATCATACAAAAAATGTTCCAAATCACTTTTGATTAGAAAAATGCATATTAAAATGACTCTGAGGTACTACCTTATACCTATCAAATTGGTCAGTATAACAGTAAAAAAAGAAGATATATACACACATATATATAAAACATGTATATACATATGTATATAAACAATATAAGAAAATTGAAGCTAAAAGAGAATGTGACTTAGCACCATTTAATGCAATTTACTAGTCCAGGGGTTCAGAAAGAAAACCAGGTACTTGATTCCAGTCACATAATACTAAGAAATTAAAAGGACAGGTTAGCTAGGTGGTTCAGTGGATGAGAGCTAGGCTTGAAGACAGGAGGTCTGACCTCAGATACTTCCTAGCTATGTGACCCTGGGCAAGTCACTTAACCCCCATTACCTAGCCCTTACCACTCTTCTGCCTTGGAACCAATATTCAGTATTGATTCTAAGATAGAAGGGAAGGGCTAAGAAAAGAAAAAAATAATTAATTAAAAGGGTTGGGGAAATTTGATAACTAAAATAGATTATCAGTTTCATTCAACATACGTTTATTAAGCCTTCACATGCAAGGTGCTAAACTAGATATTCTGGGTAAATACAATGTTCGGATAAGACACAATCTCTATGATCATGTAACTAAATAGTCTATATAGGAAAATAATGGAATTCCAGGAAGATCTTTAAAGTATCCTTAAAAGATCTTAATAATAATCTATAAAATCCAAGAACTCTTAATCTGGTCCACATACCCAAAAGGGGTTAAAGGGTAGATTTCAAAGGGTCTATGAACTTAGATGGGGAAAAAATTCCATGTCAATTTCCATTCATTTTTATCTGACATCTAACATTTTCTCCAATTGTGAATGTAGGCAACAAACCACAGTAGTATTAGGAGTACTAATGACTTTGTCACCAATAGAATTCACAGATATTTTCTATTTCTACTATTGTAACATGTAAGCAGCTTGCCAGGGTTACATAGCTAGTAAATTTCTGAGGATGGATTGAACAAAGGTTGTCATCGTCGTCACCATTATCATCATCACGACTTTTATATAGTCTTTACATTGTGCCAGGTACTATGCTACATACTTTACAATTATTATTTCATTTGGTCCTCATCTCCCTGCAAGGTAAGTGCTATTAACAGCCACATTTTACTGATGAGAAAATTAAGGCAAACAGAGGTCAGCTGACTTGCCCAGGGTCACAGCTATTAAGTATACGAAGCCACATCTGAACTCAGGCCTTCCCGACTCCAGGCCTGGGACTCTATCTGCTCTATCTTTTGCACCACCTAGCTGCCCATCTAGTAACATGTCACTAGATTGCATGGGATTGCTCTTCCTGTCTACTGATACTCAGATAATGTAGCTGGCCAACTACTGGGCAAATTCTGCACTGGCTAGTTTTTTAACCACCAAATGGGGAGGTTGAGTGTTCTGACATTGGTGAACCAGATTATTAAGACGCTTTCCAGTATTCCCTATCTACAATTATTTGTTGATTCACTGAAGGAAGAGAATCATGTTCTTTGGTAAAATTTTGCAAAATCAATCATCTTGAACAAGAATTCTTAATTCTCCATAAGGTAGTACAACCTTTTATAATATATACAGCCATGAGAGTTACAACTGTAGACCAAGAAAATTCAAACAGTTGAGAACTGTTGAAGCAAGCCATTTAAAGTAGTTTCTTAAAATTGATAAGATTATATCAAGATAAAGGTAATGCACAGTGGTATAAGTTATATGAGAAGGAAAATTAGTTTTTTCTTAATTTTCTTCTTCTTCTTCTCTTGTGCTACATCCAACCCAGGCTGTTTTCCTCCAATCATATTCCCTTCCTTTCTGGATTTCACTTCCCCTTGATCTGTTTCATTGATTATTTGTTGTGTTTTTGTATGACCACTGACCTCATTATGATATTGAGTGGTACATATATTTTGTGCAAGGTGTTGTCATAATTGGTTAATTTATTATTATTAATATTATTATGAAGTAAAGACATACACGTTAAGTATGTTATATGAGCAGTGTTCATATATTTTTATTGTTTTTCTGAGAAAATTCCTTGCATTTAAAAATTAACTTTGCAAGAAAATGGTAAATGATATCAGAAATGAGAATTATTATTTCTAGGAAGGTACAGATATCCACATAATGTCACATGCAACAATAGCTGAATTCCAAGAATGTGATTCTTGATTTATTGCTGTAATCCTCTTGTCTACTTTAAGGGTTAAAAGCTGTTAATAGTGTTAAACTTTGAATAAATTGTAAAAATTTTACTATTTACTTATACAAAATTCCTTGACTATGTTACACTTAACTAATATGAAAATAAAACTATTTCTATATAGATTTAAGCAAATCGGCTTCTGGATCATACGACCAAGAAGATAGAGGACTAGACATTTATCTGATCCCCATGACTTCTCAAACCTCTCCAAAACAGAAATTACAAGACAAAGATGAAGCAACTTCAACTGTCTCCAAGATCTAGAACCCAAGATAAGGTTTAAAAACTTTTCACAAACTGATGCCTACCTTGAGCTCATTCAGTATCTCATTTCCCACCATGCTGACCAGCAGTAAGGTCGCACTAGCTGACCCAAGGACCCAACCCATAGGCTTGCAACAAAACTTCACCTAACTCCAGGCTACAAAGTTTGTTGGATCCATAACAGAGCCCTGCAGCATCATTCTGGGCTGCAAAAGATATCTATAGGAGTGTGACACAACAGAGAGAATAAGGCAGGATACTTTTCTAGGCTTAAAATGGAGTTCAATTCCACAATCTAACCTAGTCCTTTTCCCAGGGCCTCAGATGCCCAAACTACAGAAATATACCCCATAGCAAGTCTCTGAAAATGCTATAGCTGGACCACAGAATTGAGAAACAGGAGTAGGATAGGAAAGCAGAGGAGGTAGGCCTGAGGGAGAAGGAAGGGGAGACTTATGTGGAACTCCACCAAGCCTGAAGGCAAGCGCCTAGCATCCAGTTAGGGCCAATTCTGTTCCCCGTCCCCGCAAAGTAGGGTAGACATAGGACAGTGTCCATTATAGGAGGAGAGTGAGACACTTTGAGATACAGCTACCAGGGAAACCAACATCTGAAGGGAGAGTCAGAAAATGAGCAATTGGGAAAAATATGGGGGGGGGGGGAGGACTCAAATTACTAACGATCTCAGAAAAAAATAAAATTCAGATGATGAAGATGAACATTTACATCAAGAGGGAAAACACTAACAGAAGAAGAAAATATGGCCTCTAGACTTAGTAAATGAGTTCAGATACCTATGAATACTGCAGACTTAAAACAAATCACTTAAAAATCATAGAACCACACTGAATTTCAAAAGGTATGAAGTGAAAATATTTTATTCTAGCTAATTTTTTGTCTTTATAATCCCAATCAAGTTGAAATTTCAAAGAAGAGGAAGTATGAAGACTATATATTATATGGTTTAATTTGCCTTAATGTGATGTGGCATAAAAGCCACAATGTATTTGGTGAGTAAAAATTCTTTCATATAGAAGAAGTATGAAGTCAGTAAATCTGAAAGAACATCTTGTTTCAACTCATCCTGAAAAGGCATCTAAAAAGACATAGGTTCCTTTTAGGAGAAGAAAATCTCATTCAAAAAAGCTGGGGAACTTCTAAAACTGAAATTTGCCATTTTGCAAAAACTTTTTCTTGAAGCATATGAAGTTGTTTATCAGATTCCCAAACAAGTACCACACTACTGCAGACTTTAGTGCAGCCACATTCACTGAAAATGGTCAAGCTGGTTTGTGGACTGAGATAGAGGGGAAAAGGGAAAGCAGTACTATTGTCACATGATATGATTTTTTTTCCCACCATTTTGAAGCAAGTGATTGAGAACGTGGCAGCCTTGTGATTGCCCTACAATACATTACTGGATGAAACTACAGACATTTCTCAAAGTAGTAAGCTCCTTCTTTTTGTTCATTATATGCATTCTGACACCACTGAAGAAGTCTTATTTTGTGAGACTCTTGAAACTACAGAAGGCACTGATGTTTAGGAAGTTGTAAAAGTTTTTGGGGAGTTGGGAGTTCCCCCACACACAATAAAACTTTGACTGGAAAGAAAAGCTTAATACACTTTGCATAAATGGAGCACCTACAATTCCTGGTAATACATATGGTCTTGATACTTTAGTGAAAAAGTTCCTCATGTCTTCATCACTCCTTGCTTTTTACATGCAATAACAACAAAGGCTTCCAACAACTGAAGTCTTTTTAGTTGCATAAAAATCATCAACTTTATCAGAATGTCTCTGATTTAAATATATAAATATATGTGTAAATATATAGAAATATGAAGCACTTCTCTACCATACAACAAATTGCTAGCTTTCAAGAGAATAAGTCTGATATGAACTAAAGACAAATATTTCATTTTTTTCTGAAAGAAAAAGGAAGTGTACTCTTTAAAAGAAATTATTTTATTCATTAGCTAGGAGATATTTTTAACTGTATGAGTAATATAAATGTTTCAATTTAAGGTCTTAAAGTCACTATTGTGGATACTACTAAAAAATTACAAGCTTTCTTGGCAAAGCTGCAGATACAGAAGAACAGACACTGACTTTCTTGAAAAGTTTCAAATGTTAGAGAGTTTTACCAAGATAAAGTTGAGATAAAAAATTCTTGACCAACTCCTTTGAAAAGAGAAATCTGTAAACATCACAAAACACTTCAGAACTTTTTCAAAAGCCTTTTCTATCTTGATGGCATTAAATTGACCCATGGATTCATAATCCTTTTCTATTTGATATAACCTGCAGTGAAGAAGCTGACTTAGCCTAAGATGAACTCAGAGCTTAACAAAAAGCCTGGCACATAGTAGATGCTTAATAAGAGCTTATCAACTGACTGAATAACTCATTAATTTTGGGACAAAAAACTTACAACTGAAGTTTAACTTAAATGAACCTGCTCTCATGTTCCTTGCGAGAAGCATAGTCTCACTTTTAAAGTGAGCCATGAAAGCTCTAATTTCATTTGCAACAACATATCTATGGGAATTAAGATTTTCAACACCATATCAAAAGAAAAAACTGAAATCAAATGGATGTTAAACATGACATTTGTATTGTCTGTTAAAGACCAACTGCATAGTTTAATGTTCTTATTCAAGCTAAGCAACAATAGGCTTCACACTAAGGTCTTTAAAAATAAAATTTAACTCTAATTTGCCTATATTTATTTCTGTCTTGCACTGTTCTTAATTAAATTTTTTTTCTATTCACCTCAACCCCAATTCTGAGAAAGAAAGAAAAACAAAACACATAAAAATGTAGACAAGCAAAACAAATTTCCACATTGGCCTTGTTTCCCCCCTGCCCCCCCCCCCAGTCTCATTTTGCACTAAGTCCTCTTAAGAAGGTGGTCAACGTGTTTCATCAAGTCCTCTGGATTCACAATTAATCAACTATATTGACCAGAGTTCCTAAGCCTTTCAAAGTTGTTGATCTTTACAATATTGTTCTCCTTGTATAAACTGTTCTTTTGGTCCTACTTCTGCATTAGCTCATTCAACTCTTCCCAGGTTTATCTGATATCACTCTCTAATTATTTCTCACAGCACTTTACTATTCTATCATACTTAGGTACCATATACATACCAATTTCCAATTCTTTACCACTATTATTTCAACTTCAATTGTTTGGAACTGCTATATTGTTGTACAAGAGTGTTCTTTGCTTAGGATTAATCCTTCTTCCCCTAATCTACTTATCATTTTATTCATCCCTTCTTACCTCTTATTTCCCTGTTGAGTGAAATGTATTTCTATACCCAACTATATGTGTATATTTTTCCCTTCTTCTTTGAACAGTTCAGAAGACAGTGAGGTTCATATATTGGCTATTCCCTCCACCCCTTCCTACCCTGATTTTGTGAGAATATTTCACTCTTCTTTTATCTAACTTCTCCCATCAGTATATTCCTTTTCCCCTCCTCTTCCACTCTTCTTCTAAGACCATCGAAACATAACAAAAAATCACTCCCAGGAACTCTCTCAGTGACTCTTGATAACAAGGTTCTAAGGAGACACAAAAATCATCTCCTTATGTTAAAATATAAACAGTTTATCTTTTAGTCTTTTATGATTGTTCACTCATGTTTGTCTTTTTTATGCTTTTCTTGGTACCTGTGTTTGAATGGGAAAGTTTCTATATAGGTTTAGTCTTTTCATCAGAAATGCTTGGAAGTCCTCTATTTCATTAAAAATCCATCCTCTCCCCCCACCTTACAGGATTATACTCAGTTTATCTGGGTAAATTATTTTTTGATGTGAGACTTTGCCTTCTGGAATTCAAGTTCCCCACTCCACAATAGGGGCTGCTAACATGTATGATTCTGACTGATATATATATATATATATATACTTTTTTTTTATTTGAAAGCTCTGGATTTTTACTATAGTATTACTGGGTAGTTTTCATTTGGGAGTTTCTTCTTGAAAGTAACCCAGTGGATTCTTTCCATTTTTACTTTGCCCTCTGATTCTCTGTTTTTCTTTTATGATTCATTCAAATTTGATGTCTAGGTTTTTTTTTTTATTATGGCAATCTAATATTCTTAAAATTTCTCTCCTTGATCTGTTTTCCAAGCCAGTTGTATGACTATGAGATACCTTATATTTTCTTTATTCTCTTGACTTTGTTTTATTATTACTTGTTGTCTGATGGAGTCATTAGCTTCTATTTAATCTATTTTAATTTTCAGAGAATTTGATGTTTGGGTAAAGTTTTATTTATGTCCAACTTATTAATTCCCTTTTCAAGTCTTTTTTCCATAACTCTCATTTTTTCCTAATGCTTTTGTGTTTAATTCTCTCATTTCATTGATTATTTCTTAACTCTTTAACTTTCATCTTTTCTAGAAATTCTAGTTGAATTTTTGCCCAACATATGGGGATTTTTTTTGAGACATTTCTTAGAGATATTTTGGAATCATCTCTTCTATATTTGTTTGACCCCTGTCAAGACAAATAGCTTTTTGAAAAACCCTTACTTTCTCTCTTAGAATTAATACTAAATATCAATTCTAAGGCAAAAGAAAGGTAAGAGCTAGGTAATTGGAGCTAAGTGACTTGCCCAGGTTCACACAGCTAGGAAGTATCTGAGGCCAGATTTGAACCCAAGATTTCCTATCTCTAGGCTTGGCTCTCAATCCAATAAGCCACCTACCTGCCCCAAAACAATAGCTTTTTATGGTTTCTTATCTTGAAATTTAGGATAGGGCTAAAATACAGAGCTTCCAATTAAAAAAATTGCAAACATCCAGAAAGAATGAATTCAAGTAGTGAGAAACTAGTCAGTTATCTGTACACTTCTGAAGGAAATGTCTATTTGAGGTACTGAGTATCTTGAGGTACTAAATTTAATTGAGGAGGGAATGCTTGGTGCAAATAATTGTATTATTCCAGCATCTCAGCAGCTCATATTAGGGATCTACAAGGTTCTAATGTTCTCAAAGTAGTCTGATCTAGGTCAAAATCTGATCATTGCCTCTTTTGTCTTGTCTGCAAATTCCTGAACTGAGTTGGACCTAAGAAATATGCATGTAGGCTTGTCCCAAATGGAATTTGGCCAGTGACTTGGTGAATTAGAAAGCTCTACTGGATCAGAGACTGACAGAACTGCAGGACCCTCTTCAGATTGGTATTCCTGTCCTAGTTATTCTGCTACATGTTTCAGAATGGGCTGGAAGGTATCACTAAGATTTGTCCACTCCACTCTTATGGTCTGAGCTACCTAGATACTGCTCGTTTCTAAACCTGTTCTTTGTTTAGTACCTAGCCTAGGGCCACGACTGCTCCTCATCCTAGAAGCCCTTCCTTAGTTAAACCTGCATCTATGACCCAAAACTGAGTAATAAGTTACTGAGCTGACAGTTGGTACCAATTCTTTGCCCCCTGTTCAAGTATAGGCTTATGTGCTGGATTTTGGACCTCTTCCTATCCTAGTGCATGACTTCTTGACCTGCACTGGAATGCTTTGAAGCCATTATTCTTGGTTAGACTCTATTCACAGTGTCTGCAGATCTCTCTATGCCAACTTGAGCTAGAAAAATGATTTCCTGTGATTTTTTTCCTCCTTGGATTCCTCAATCTGGAGTTGGTCTGGAGTGTTTTCTAAATATGTCTGAATGAATTTTGGAAAAAGCTTCTTTCTATTCTACTATCATGGCTTCCAAAATGAAAAAATACTGTCATCATCAAATATCATACACAGCTGATATCAATCATGACAAGACAGCTCAACGTTCACTGCTTCCTGAGCCATAGAAATACTTAGGGAACAATGGTACTTAAGGGCTAAAAGGAAAACATTAAGTTAAAATCTAAAGGACCTAAATGCACAACTAAAGACATTATCAGAAGGTACCCAAAGTAAGGAAACTAGACACCATCCAGTCTTTTTCATCTAATAGGGAAAGGCCTCTGTTTGTGTGATCTCACCAGATTTCTTTTGTAGACAGGAAACCTACAGAATGGAAGAGATGCTAAAACTTATAGGAAAGATTCATCTTTGCTTTTGCCCAGAATTAAAATTTATTTATTTAAGGAATTAAATGTTTCTTTAATTGAATAGCATTATTTGCTTTGTTGTAATATACACATCCTTAGAATTCATTTTTTTTTTGCCAGGGCAGACAGTTCACAGATAAAAAAATATCCTTTACTTCATATTTATTATGCATTTGTTACCACCTATATTGTCAGTACCACTGTATTATGCTTTAATTTTCCCCACTTTAATTTTCTAGGTTGGAGTCTTTAATTATTAAAAGCCCTGGAAAATTTACTTAGAAGCCTTACAAGTAAAAACAAATTTATGAAGGGAAAATTAAAAATAAGGTAGCAAGAGACTTTTCAAAAAAAAGACACTTTTCTGACCCCATACAAGAATAACTCTTCTGAGTCAGAGACATTTCTAACTCTCAAATGTTTTTGAGCAAAATTTTTGAAAACTTGAATTGAGAAAAAGTGAAGGTAAACAAAAATTCCTATATGTCCCTCATGAGATATGAACTTATTTTCTGCCAACTATGTAAGTTATTTACTATGTGTGGACTAGACATTTTTGAAGGCAAAACAGTTCTGAATCAATAGGGAATTACTTAATAAAGTACTATTATTATTGAGTTATACTATAAACTCCATTGACCTGTAGAAGATCATAAATATCTCAAAATATCTTACTTACCCCTACAGGGGCTACATCCTCGGTTAATTTGGATCTATACCCAAAGGGCTACAAAAGAGTATACATACCCCAACAATACCATTACTAGGTTTGTCTCCTAAAGAAATAAAAAAGAAGCAAAAAGGGGAAAGGATCCTTGTAAAAAAATATTTAAAGCAGCTCTTTTTTTTGGGGGGGGTGCAAAGATTTGGAAAGTAAGGGGATATCCATCAATTGGGGAATGGTTAATTAGGTTATAATATATAATTGCAGTGGGATACTATTGTGCTATAAGAAATGATAAGCAGGAAGAGCTCAGAAAAATCTGGAAAAACTTACATAAACTGAAACAGAGTGAAATAAGCAGAGCCAGGAGAACATTGGACAGTGACAGGAATATTTTACAATGAACAACTGTGAATAACAGTTATTCTCAGGAATAAAATGATCTAAAACTATTGCAAAGGATTCATGATTAAAAAAAGTATCTACTTTCAGAGAAAAAGAACCGAGTCTCAATTTACCCCAAGGCAAATTTGGGTTTCCTTTATTAAAAGGATTGATATGGAAATATGTTTTACATGATTGCACATGTAAAATCTATATGAGATTGATTATCATTTCAAGGGAGTGGGAGGTTGGGTGGGAGGGGGAGGGAGAGAATTTAGGACTTAATATTCTTGAAAAATATTTTTAGGGACAGCTGGGTAGCTCAGTGGATTGAGAGTCAGGCCTAGAGACGGGAGGTCCTAGGTTCAAATCCAGCCATAGACACTTCCCATCTGTGTGACCCTGGGCAAGTCACTTGACCCCCATTGCCCACTTTACCACTCTTCCACCTAGGAGCCAATATACAGAAGTTAAAGGTAAAAAAAATACTAAAAAAAAAAAAGAAAAATATTTTTACATGTAATTGGGGAAAAAATAAAATTTAAAATGAGTTAGCAAAAGGAGATTTACTTGATTATACCAAGGGAAGGCTACATGGAAGGATACAACACTGACTCAGCTAAGTCTACCTGCAGTTTTCTTTGATCAACAGGCAAACATTTATTAAGCACATACTGTGTGCCAGGCACTGTGCTAAGTAATAAAGATTAAAAAAAAAAGATTGTCTTCAAAGAGCTTACAGTCTAATGGGGAAATAATATGTGAACAAATATATATATAGAAAGCAAGCTATATACAGGATGAATAGGAAATAATGAACAGAAGGAAGGGCATTAGGGGTTGGGAAAGGCTTCTTGTAGAAGGTGGGATTGTAGTTGGGACCTAAAAGAAGCCAGGGAAGTCAGTAGTCTGAGTAGAGGGAGCATGCCAGGCACAGGGGACAGCCAAAGAGAATGGCCAGAGCCAAGAGATGGGAGTGTCTTGTTTGTGGAATGGCTAGATGCCCAATGTCACTGTAGTGACCAATACCTATTGGGGAGTAAAGTATAAGATTGGAAGATTAGGACAGAGCTAAGTTATAAAGGGCTTTGAATATTAAACAGGGCACCCGAGGGAAGAGTCCATTAATAACCCAGTTTTAGTACATAAAGCTCTAGGAAGTAGTCTTAGCCAGAATATTTAGTTCCCTGAGATAAGTTTTCAGGATGGTTTCAATAGCTTTAAGGATATGAACTATGGAAAGAGTATGGTTCTGGTAACTGATTGTCTCTGTTGCCCAAGAACCAATCTAACAAAATATGATCCTGGTAATATATGTTTAACTGAGAACCAGACTGGCTAAAGTGATTAAACTGAATGTTGATAGTAACATAGAGAAACAGGTCTAATATTACATTGCTAAAGCAGCTGTGAATTTTTTTTTAGAAAATAAGATGGAAATATACATTAAGCATCATATAGCTGTTAAGCTCATTAATTTACATATTTTTAAAAAATTTTAAACAATGGTGTTTGGGGTTTTGCATGTAATTTTTTAAATGCATTTTAGTTAAATGTTTTTTGATGGTGGTATGTAATTAGAAAAAAGGAAAAAAAAAAAAAAAAGGAAATGAACTAATCCAGGCCACCATGGTGAGAGATCTTGGAACCTCCTACTACAACATTAATTTCAAGTTTTATGGTCCTTTCTGCTCTTTTTTTCCACAAAGCTGTCATCATTGTGCATAGTTTTCCAAGGTTGCTTATTTCATTCTGTATCTGTGTACACAAATCTTCTCACACTTCTCTGAATTTACTTCTTATCCTGCAGTCATTCCGTTATATTCATATAATGTTGCACAGTTATTTTAGCCAATCTATAGGCACCTATTTGATTTCTACTTCTTTGCAACCACAAAAATATTTGCCCCCTTTGGATATATGTGTTACAGCAGACATTCTGAGGAAAGGATATGAATATTTTATAGTCGCTTTTTAGAAGCATAATTCCAAATTGCTTTCAAGAATGTCTGGACCAGTTCACAACTGTATCAACAATGTGTGCCTATCTTTCTGCACCCCTTCAACACTGACTAGACTCAGCTTTTTACATCTTTGCTGTTTGCTCATCTCCTTGATTTTTAACATGACTCTTCTTTTCACACTATACCACTGAGAGATTTTTCTTTCTATCTCACAATTTTCTTTTCTCTTTATCTGGATGACTAACCCAAATTAGAAGGCTTTAGAAGACTCTAATAACACCTTCTTGGTTCAACTTCCCTAAATGTACACAAGATTTCAAAGCTATGAAAAAGGCTAGATAATTGCATTTTCTTGGGGGTCCAACACATTACCAACTCACCTGACATCCACCTCACCTCCAATGTGCATGATAAAAGAACCATCAGGTTGCTTCAAGGAGTAGAGGTATTCTAGGAGTTTCTCTCTATGACACAAAAAAGAAATAAGAATTTAGTGGGCCAGTATAATGGTATTAGCAGATGCAAACCTGTTGTTTTGGGACTCTGCTGAGCCAAATTATACCTGTTGATTACATCAAAGGCCTCTTCAGTGCCAATGATACACAATGCATTGACTGCTGCATATGTAGGTGCAAGGTGTGGGTGCTGACCAGGTCCCCCTCCAAAGCCACCTGTTGGGCTTTGACATCGCTCCAGAAACTGACATACACTATAAATAACAAAAGGGAAGAACAAGTCAGAATGTGTACAAATCAAGACAATGAACCAAGAGAAGCAGTTCTAGCCCTCTTGTTTATTCCCTTTCAAAGAGGAATAAATGAGTTTGTATTTTATTTTCTTTTAACCCATTGTAAGAATCCTTTAGGCAAACTAGGTCCATGGTTCTACTATAAGATTTTGCCAGCAAGAACATGCTAGCAAACACTTAACTACCCCCCAAAATGAAGGAGGACAAAATAAGAGCAGAGAATAGAAAATGTTTCCCTTAGAACTAGAGACTTTGAATTCATTCAATAGTACCAACTTTTTTGGGGGGGTGGGGGAGAGCCTTGTTTACCCACTTATATAGATGCACGATCCTTTTTTATCTTATGTCTTGGGTTCTATACTTCTTTATCCAAACCAAAGCCACCTACCTGGAAAAGGAGTGTGATAGAATTGTTAAATTTGAAGAGATTTTATCTTGTCTGACCATTGCCCAAAGTTTGAATCTCAATGACTACGTTCCTGATAAGTAGTCATCTAGCCTCCACTTGAAGATCTCTACATAAAGGCCACCACATTTCTTAACAATTCTAACCTTCAACCCATATGATGAATTAATGTTTTTCTGTTTTATATCCCCTGGTCCTAGTTCTACCCTCTGGAACTAAGCAAAACAGATCCTTCTTCTATATAATACTTTAAATATTTGGAAAACACCTATTATGCATCCCCTAAGTTCCCTCTTTTCCAAGCTAAACATTACCAGTTTAAATCTCAGAGACTTCAAAGATCTCTATACTTATATACTAAAGTTGAACCCAATACTCAAGATGTGATCTAAGCAAATCTATCAACTCCCTGGATTTTGACTCAACATAGACTGAAATTATATTAGCTTTTCTGGATGCTATGTTACACTGTTGACTAAATGTGTGGTTCACTAAAACCCCAAGTTATTTTTTAAAATGTTTAGTTAATTTAAAATTTTGACCATCATTATTTTATTCTGGCATTTAAAAATTCCCTACCTCATCTCCTATCCCTACTCCAT
Source organism: Gracilinanus agilis (assembly GCF_016433145.1). Classification (NCBI taxonomy): domain Eukaryota; kingdom Metazoa; phylum Chordata; class Mammalia; order Didelphimorphia; family Didelphidae; genus Gracilinanus; species Gracilinanus agilis. The sequence goes on from NC_058131.1 coordinate 462,034,137, forward strand.
TAAAAACTGAAAGAATGAAGAGGGAAAAAAATCCTTGTAACATGAACATAGTCAAGTAAAACAAATCCACACAGTGGCTGTATCCAAAAATGTATGTGTCTGCATCTTGTGTCCATCTTCTCTCTCATGTTTTATCCTAGGTCCTAGAAAGCCATAGTTGGTCACTACACTAATCAGAGTTCTTAAAGTTTTTCCAAGTTAATTTTCTTCACCATGCTGCTATCCTTGTATAAATAGTTCTCCTTGTTCTGCTTACTTCACTTTGTTGTCATTTCATATTACCCAGGATTCTCTGGAATCATCTCTTGGTTCATTTCTTATGGCACAATAATATTTCCTTACATTCACATACCACAATTTGTTTGGCCAATCCCCTAATTATCTAAGACAATCTAAGGTTTCCCCTTTAGATATTAGTTGTTTTTTTTCCCTGACTTTTACTAATCCCCATCAAGATCAGGATGAGTTTTCTCTGCTTGTGGCTAATAACTTCTGACTGACTATATATATAAAACAACTTCTTCTAATTCATCCTCACTTTGCTTTGCTTTAAGTTTGAAAAGTTCTACACCAAATTTTGGGTTTGTGTGCATGTATGAATGTATGTGTTTATTTTCAACCCTCCTTTGTCCATTTCAGGTAAAAAAATGAAATTCATCTAATGCTAACTCTTTTCTCAATATTTGTAGAACTCTTTACGCACCCCAATTATGAGAAATAACAAAATCTACTCCCTTCTTTCTCCCGTCTACTCTAGTGTATTCCTCTTTTTGTGTTCTCACTTTTCTCCCTCTTTGTGAACCCTCAGAACAGAATTGACTCCCAAGACGTATGTTTCTCTTCCTCAGTGCCCTTTAAAGGCATTATAGTTCTGGAAAAAAACAAACACAAAAACAACTTGCTTCTCCTTCCCACCCTCCCATAAAAATGTTATCCCTACACAATTATACAGCTCCTTCCAAATGTTCAAGTGAATTTACCTAAATGTAAAATTTTAAAAGGTTTCTCATCACCCTTGTGTTCACATTTAAAAATTCCTACATAGCTCTGGTTTTTGCATCAGAAAGGCCTGAAATTCCCCTATCCATTAAAGGATATATATTTAGCTTACTATACTCAACCTTACAAGTTAAGATTATTTTTCATCCTAAGAGTATCTATTTTGCCTTTTGAAATAGTGTATCCTAAGATGTCTCTTTTATATAAAGGTAGAAACTACTAGGACTTGTGTGATCTTGATTATACATTCTTGGTACCACAATTGCTTTTTTCTGGATGTTTGCAATATTTTTTCTCTGAATTTTATCTATGATATATGCAGGAATTTTTCCTTTGGAGATTTCTCTCAGAAAGAAGGTGATTGGCAAATTCTATCTTTACTTTTCCCTCTTATTCTAAAATATCTGGACAATTTTAATTTATGAAATATAAATATCCAGGATTTGGGGAGGGGGGATATGATTTTCAAGGAGTCCAATGATTCTATTTTTTTTTTAAACCCTTACCTTCTATCTTGGAATCAATACATAGTATTGTTTTGATTCTAAGGCAGAAGAGTGGTAAGGGCTAGGCAATGGGGGTTAAGTGACTTGCCCAGGGTCACACAGCTAATAATTGTCTGAGGCCAGATTTGAACCTAGACATAGCTCTCAATCCACTGAACTACCCAGCATTCCCTTAATGGTTTTATTTTTAAAAGAAAACACAGATATATGCTTTTTAAGTTAACTGTGTTATCAAGGAGTCTGAAAAGTTTTTAACTATTCTTACAAAATTCCAAGTTTTCTTCCAGAATAACTAAACCAATTTGGAACTACAGCAATAAAAAATGACTTAGCCTGCTTGTTTTCCTACATCTTTGCCAACACTGAAATTATTTTTCGGCCAATTTGTGGGTGTGAATGTGTGTGAGGTTATACCAGTTATTTTCATAGTCATTTCTCTAATTTTTGGCAATTTTGAGCACTTTTTATAAGAGAATTGATAATGTGGATTTCTTCCTATAAGAAATGTTTGTTTGGAGCATTAGCAGTGTGACATGGTGATGAGAGCTGACCTCCGAGTCAGAAGCACCTGGATTCAAGTACTGCTTATACCCCAATACTGGCTGTGCAAGTCTGGACAAGATTCTAAACTGCAGTGAAGGTGCTGATCTATTGATAGAAGGAGTTTCCTCACTAGGAGTTCCTATTACCACTGAAACCATAGTTCCAATTTTTAAAATGTGTCCAAATCTCTTGACAACTTATTTATTGGGGCTCTTAATTCTACAGAGTAAAATCAATTTCTCAAGGCTTTTGGATGTCAGATTTTTATCAGAAATTTCTGTGCAAAAAAAAATTTTTTTTCTGATTTGTTTCTTTTTCTTATTCCAGTAGCATTTTAAATTGTCTTTTTAAAAAATTTTACATAATCAAAGTTATCTTTTATTATATTTCCTATGCCATGGCTAATACAATCTTATTTCTTTATCCACAGTTGAGAAAGAAATTTTTTTACTTTTTATTTTCCTCTAAGATATAGTTATCTAGACACACATATACATGTATGTATCTCATTTATCTATTTGGAATCTTTTTTTTTTTTCTGTTTATGGTATGCGGTGCTGACATAATTTTGGGACATAAGAGATGTTTCTTGCCTTTTGGTATATGGCACTCCAGGCTCTCTTCTCATCAATCCTTTTCTTCCTTTTGTTTTACATAATTCAGGTAAGTTCCTTTTCCTTTTTTTTTCTTTCTTTTTTTAAAAACCTATAACCTTCTATCTTAGGCTTGATACTGTTATATTGAATCTCTGGGAGCTTGAAGTTCACTGTTGATTGACAGGTGAATCAGTTGGATGGAATGTTCCCAGAGAGGCATGAGGACTCAGGAGAGGGCAGTTGAGAACCCTGACAGACATTCTGGGGTCTTTACCTATCCCTGAGGCTGGAGATCAGTGTGGATCCTGGTCTTTGGGGAAATAGAGACTTGCAAACTCATCCCCGCAAGCTCTTCCTGTGTTTCCGCTACCTTCATCAACCTGTATTAGACCACCATCTCTGTTTCTACTGCCCCTAGATATTAGGAAGTTCATCATCTTAGTCATCTAGGCTTCCCAGGGCCCGGGAGGGATCAGAGAAGTGGGCAGGAGAAGAAGAAGAGGGTGGAAAAGGGTGGATATCTCAACTAATTAAGCTTAAGATCTACTGAAGAAGAAGCTGAAGATTTCACAGCAGTTTGCCTGCTCTGGTTTAGCCTTGGCCAGGCTGTACCAGAGAGAAGCTATCATCTTGATACCTTCATTTGCCTGCAGTTAGAAATTCATTAGTATCAATTTAAAGTAGGGTCTCCCATTACCTCTATCCCACACCATTATCCTTCTGTGTCAAATATATTCAAAGTTTAAAGTACCTTCCTGAATTGGTTTCCAAAGCTTATTTGGGAAGGGAGTCACGCAGTCAGATTACCAATGTTACCTCAGCTGAAGAGCCCAATAATTAATATCAATTAACCCCAGGTGGGTCCTGAGGGATAAAACACATTGACCTACAGGATACTGCCTGGGCAACTGTTATAAAGGAGAAGTGCCATCCTATCCTCTCTCTGTACTCCATCTTCATATACAACAAATAATTAGTAGTACCTCCTTTTAATATAACAATACTAAGTATCAGTTCCAATACAGAAGAGAGGTAAGGGCTAGTGGAAATTGTGGTTAAATGACTTGACCAGAGTCACACAGCTAGGAAGAATCTGTGGGCATATTTGAGTCCAGGACCTCACATCTCCAGGGCTGGCTCTTTAGCCACTGAGCCACTTAGCAAACCCCAGATTAATTCTTGATATGTAAACTGCTTTCCTTTTACCATTGTTGATCAAAAATTTTTCATGGAAACAACCTTTTAGAAAGTCAAGTCCCTTAGCTCTGATTCTACAGACTCGTCAATCTTGTCTAGATTTGATCTTTTGAGTAAAATCAAAGTCCTCTGCAAATAACTGGAATTGATTCTTAGGGTACACATACATATATCCCACAATAAATTAAGAAATCAGCTTCCTGGTTCAGAAATATCTCACATGAATTAACTGGCATAAATCCACTTCCCAGAACCTGACCTTCCCAAAGTGGCCTGATAAAATCAGCCTCACACACTTCCTACCTGTGTGACCCTGGACAAGTTACTTAAAGTCAACTGCCTACTCCTTTTGTTGCTCTTCTATCTCAGAACTGATTCTAAGTCAGAAGGCAAAAGTTAAAAAAAAAAAAAAAAAAAAAAAAAAAAAAAAAAGGATGTCTAGGCTCTTTTTTTTGGTCATAGCATTTAAATAGTATAATTCTTGATTTTTTTTCTCCTGTTTTCCATTTTTCTATAATTCCTTACACTTTCTTATTTTTTTCAGTCTTTTTGAATTTAATATTTCTTCCTGTCTCTTGGAACCACTAGCTTCTGTTTGGACCATTCTAATTTTTAGGAAATTTGTTAATTGAGCAAAATTTTGTACCTCTTGTACTAAATTGTTAATTCCCTTACCAAATATTTCTTTCATGGCTTTCATTTCTTTTCCAATTTTTTCCTCAAGTTTTTTTTTTTTAAAAAGACATCTTCAACTTTAAAAATAACATGCTTTGCCTCTTCCAGGAATTTAGTTAAATTTTTGCCCAAGCTGTGTTTTTTCTTTGAGGCTTTTCTACTAGCTGTTTGAGTCATTTTCTACTTTTGGGTTTGTATCTTAAGTTTCCCTTGCCACCATAATAGCTTATTATGATGTGGTTCTTTTTTGTTTGCTCATTCTTTCAACCTACTTCCTAACTTCAAACTTGATTTTAGGGCTGGGCTCTGCAGCAGTTCTGGAGGGAATGTCTAGGCTGGATCTATTACTAATTTCCTGAATACTTAAATGTTGGGTTACTTCAGTGTCTCAGGGACAGCCTGTAAGGAATAGACCTACAACCTTTCAGTATTCCAAAAATGGTCTGATCTAGAGCAAAGTCTGATTGCTGTCCCCCTGGTCTGAGCTCTGAAAGTTCCTGACCTGAGTTTAGTCAATGAAAGAATTGACTGCTGCCCTATCAGCCAGTTGGAAAGCTCTGTTAATTCTGAGTGGAAGAAGTAAAGACTCCCCTTGGACTGGGATCCCTGTCTTTATTATCGCTCTGAGGCTGAACTAAGATGTTGGCAATGAGACTCTTGGGATCTGAGCCATACAACTGCTGAATGTGGTTCCTGAATTCCCTTCTTTCTCAGTATGATCATAGTCTCCCCACCAGGCAATACCACCAGGGTGTATAGGTCCTCTTTTCAGTCTGACCTGGTTCTATGACCTGGAACTGGGTAATATATAACAAAGCTACCAATTCACCCCTGTCCTGATTGCAGTTCCTCTGCATGGGTCTAGGACCTCCTCTTGCCCTTGTATACAGCCTCTCTGTAGGTACTTACATGGTATGCTCTGAATCAACTTTGTTCCCCAATGTCCACAGACTTCTTTGGTCTATGGACAAAGCCCAAATTGGCCTGGACAGATGACTCACTGAGACTTTTTCTGGATCTCCCCATTAGTATTCAGCCTGTCACATTTTCTAGATGTGTTTGAAGTAGTTTTGTGGCATTCCACTTTACTACTTCCTATCCTTCTTCTATTTTGACTCTGCCTCAAGAAGCTTAAATTCTAATGGTGGGAAATAGCATGTACATATATAAATACGGATATTACATATATATGACAGAAACAAATATAAGCTAAACCTGAAGAAGACACTAAGGTGTAAGGGAGGAGGAGAGAAAGACTCCTGGTAGAAGGTAGAGCTTGAGACTTGGAATTAATGAACAGGAAAATGACACATTAAGACTTATGCTTTACAAGTAGCTATTGATATAGTCTAAGCCAGAAGTGATGACTGAACTAGGGTGATAGATGTGAGTGAAAAATATATAAATGAAAAGGATTTACAAAGCTTTCTCTATGTAATAAAACTATAAATATAAAAATGAGAGTCTATGTCCTCAAGGAGTTTACATTCTAATGGAGATGACAAATATGCAGAATGTTGGCCAGGGAAAGGAGTTTTGGTCTACTAAGTAAGTAGGAAAGATGGTGTGAAAAGCAATACAGTAGTCGACTTTTCAGAGGAGGGGAGAACCAATAATTAAACCCAGGGAGGCTGTGAAAGTCACCAAGTAACAGTGTAGAGAGAAAAGAAAAGAGGAACTAGGACAGAGTATTTGGCTATAACCAATTCTGTTAATGGCCACGACAAGGATGAAGAGCCAGAAAAGGTGACTGTGAAGGAGGAATCAGACAGACAGGCAGAGAACCAAAATCAACAGTGTCACAAAAACTTCCAGAGAGAAGGTGATCAATACTGTTACATGCTTCAGAGAAGTTAAGAATTTTTAAAAGGCCTTAGGATTTGGCAACTATGAGATCATTGATAATTTTGGAGAAGAAAGTTTCAGTTGATTGAGGTCAGAAATCAGAAGGTTGAGAATAGGGGAAGTAGAAGGATTGAGTATTGGCTACTTTTTCAAGGAGTTTGGCTGGAAAATGGGAGAGATAATTGGTTACAAGACCTTATTACAAGAGAAAATACCAATAATTTAGCATTGGTTTTGTGAATCATAGTTACTGGTTAGACTTAGGTCTTGTCCTATTTTAATATGTTAGTGAGTGACATGGATGAGAAACTGGAAAACATATATACTCATTAACATCTATGAAAGTAATATCAAAATAGCATATGACTTATACCTCTAAAAAGAGGAAAATAAAAGTCCAATATAGACTTAAAACAGGTTAAGAGAAATGATCAGAGTTAAAACAAAAGCAAAGCAAATTGGAATAAGTATAAGGTGGTCTACTGAGGAATGACAAAGGCATAAAATTCACTAAATGAGCTTGACTGACAAAGGTCTGCAGGTATATGTTGAAAGTAACATGAGCTGAATACAAGCCAGATGGTAGCTTAAAAAAAAATCTCATCATACATATACATCATACAGATAAAGATATACATATTTTATGCATATATGTATATACACATGTATGTGTGAACATCCCTGTGAAACCCTAGCAAGGCAATGACCCTGGGCTCTTGGAAGTTCTGAGAGGTTGTACCAACATGGAAAGACTTTGAATACAGGTCCAAAGAGAGAGCATATGTCTGTGTTAAGAAATTTCCATGTCCCATACTATACTTGCCCCTGGTTCCTCCCTGCCTATTATATCAGGGCTGAGAATCCAATCTAATACATAAGGGATTCCATACTTTTCTTGCAAAATTTCTGGCTTCATATGCATCAAGTTACCCTGATATGTGGGATGGAACTCAACTAAATCCAAAATACTATGGAAGGAGTGGCTAGAGTCGAGCCTGTGTGCTGGGACATAAGGGCACCTCTCAAAACTTCTGCTACGGCCTGAAAACCTTTTCAGCCAATATTCCAAATCCCATGACATGACTGAGTCAACTCTATTGCTGTGAAGATCCAGGTGAATCCTTATGTTTCTATTGGTTATGATTAAGAGTTACCCTTACCCTTTGAGAATCTCCTGCCTTCATTCCTTTGCAGAGATTGTCCTAAATGACTCTCAGCTCCAAGCATTCTTTCTAGGTATTCCCCAGGCCTGGAACAATCTCCTTCCTCCACTACAACTACGGACCTCCCTCATTTCCTTTAAGTCCCAAATAAAATCTCACCTTCTACAGCAAGCCTTCCCCAACCTCTCTTAATTCTAGGGTCTTTCCTCTGTTAGTTATTTTCTATTATTTGGTACATAACTTGTTTTGAATATATGCTTCAAAGAGGTCAAGAAGAATGAGAACTAAAAAGAAGCCATTTATATTTGGCAATTATGAGATCACTGATAACTCTGGAGAGGATAATTTCAGTTAACTAGTCAGAAGTCAGAGGACAGGAAGTAGGCGGTTGAGTGCAGGTTAATACAAAGCAAGTTATGTGTATTTGCATGTTGTCACCCCCATATTAGATTATTATAAGCTCCTTAAGGGCAGGAACTGTCTTTTGCCTCTTTTTGTATCACTAGCATTTAATACAGTGCCTGGGAATACAGTTGGCACTTAATAAATGTTTATTGAGTGACTAACTAAAATGGTCTCCTTTGCCACTCTGCCCCTTAGAATTCTGAGCTCCATTCAAAGCTCACCTAAAGTCCTACCTTCTTTCCTAATTTTCCAAGTAAAAAGTTGTTCCCTCTCAATTATTTTGAATTTGTATATATGCTGTATTTATTAATCTATGAACATGTTGCATACTTCCAATAGAATACAAACTCCAGAATAGCAAGGTCTGTCTTTTGTGTTTGTTGCCCCAGCAAAGGGCCTGACAATGTTTTTCAAATGATTGTTAATTGAATATCATGGAGAAGGAAAAGCAAGTAGGCCAGTCTGACTACAGAATGGTATATATGAAGAGGACTACGTCATCATCTGCTTAGAAGACATACTGGAGCAAGGCTGAATAGGGTTTTAAATGATGAATAGGAGTTTGTATTTTATCTCAGACCCAAAAAGAAGCCACTTAAACTTGATGAGCATGGGAGTAAAATGGTCATATTTGTGATTTAGTAATATTAATTTCATCACTTTATAGAAGATAGATTCAAGAGAAGGACTAGAGGCAAGGGAACCAATCAGTCAATCAATAAATATGCATTTATTAAGCACCTACTGTATTCCTGTCACTATCCTAGTGACACTATCCTGGGAAATACAAAGACAAAAATAAAAAATGAAATTACTTGCCCTCAAGTAGCTTATAATTTAAATCAGAAACAACTTTGAAAGACTTAGGAAGAACTCTGACCTACAAAATGAACCACCACTACTCCAGAGAAATCATGATGAAATTTATTACCTAACCTGACAAGAGAGGTAATGGACTCAGAGGGCAAATAAACATGTGTGTGCACACACACATGTGCATATTTTAACAGGGTTTTATCTTTCATTCTCAGAGTGGAAAAGTGAGAAGAGAAAGATTTCTACTGATTGGAAAAACACAAAATTTAATTTTAAAAAAGAAGCTTATGATCTACTGACAGCAGGTAACCCAAGGATGGATAAATACAAGATAACTTGGGAGAAAGGTATTAGTGGAAGGGATGGCTAAGAAAGAATTTACAAAGAAGTTGGTACTTGAGATGAACTTTGAAGGAAGCTAGTGATTCCAAAAAATGAAGATGAATAAGAGTGTGTTCCAGACAAAGAAGGCAATTTTATGCTTAGAGGAACAACATGAAAACTAGGTTAGCTGGACTGTAGTATCTGTGAAGGGAATAAGGCATAATGAGACTGGAAACATAAGATATGGTCAGATTGTAAAGAGATTTAAAAGTCAAATATGAATTTATATTTGATCGAATAACTTTATTTGATGGCTGTGAGAAGAACTTAGTAGAATATTATAACAGCCCAGACAAGAGATAATGAAGATTTCAACTATGGTGGTTGTGGTATGAATAGACCTGAGAGGACAGATGCAAGAGAAGTTGTGTAGTACTGTGTTTGAATCTTATGTCCATAATCTAAGTGATACAGAAAACTCAAAAGAAGTAGATTAGAACCATAGAAATGATTAACAGATTTAAGACTAGCTGACTGAAATAATTCAATAAGAATTATTATAAAAAAATTCTAATAAAAATAAAAGAATTAATGGGATTAATATGAAATGGAACAAACTTGTTAAATAGAAAACTAAATTTCAAGATAAATTAAGACATCTTACTCTCTTTTAAATAATGACTTTCTCAAAACATCTTTATACCAATTAAATGTGGCATCAAATCACTCACATTACTGAAGTAACCAAGGGGATCTTTCTCATTAGTCATTCTTTGAGCTTTCTTCATAATGATTGCTGGACTAACCCAGTCTTATTTGGTTACTGATGTTGCCTGCTTCTCAGACACTTATAAGCTAATTGTGTGACCTTTGGGCAAGTCACTTAGCCTCTGACTACCTCAGTTTCTTCAGCTAAAAAAATAGGATAACAATAGCACCTACCACCCAGGTAGTAGTAAAATGAAATAGTATTTTTAAAGTACTATGAGAAACCTTTAGGCATCATAGAAATATTAGTTATTATCATAATAGATGTGACAATTAGGATTCCATTTGGAGAACTGCTAAATGTTTTGACATTTGTTGAGTTGAATGTGCACATAAATAGCATCTCAAAATTACTTAAAATTCCTGAGCTCTTTGTCTTTTACTTTTATTTTACTTATACTTCAATATTTCAAGGATCTATATTCTTGCTAATGAGGATTCTCCCTCCAAAAACCCATATCATAATCCCTCTCTTCCTGAGTAGTCTCCAAGAGATGACCAAAAAAAAATCACCCATGAGCAACCAAATTGGTAATAAACTGTTTAATTTTTCCCATATATTTTCTTCAAAATTTCAAACGTAAATTCCTAAGTCCCCAATCAACTTTAACCAACAGTATATCTCCAATGACAAATAAGTTTATTACTTTATGTCCACAGTACCATCTTATTTTGCCCTTTATTATTTCAGTATCTTTATGTAATCTAGGTGTGTATCATCTTCAGTTTCATACTCTCTTTCACTGCATCCTACCCCCAAATTCAATCAATGGTCAGGTCCTAAGCTTTCTATATCTTTAATATAATTCCCTTTTCTCCTCTGATACTGCTACCACCCTTAGAACAGGCTCTTAGCACCTCCTACCTGGAACATGGCAATAACCACCTCATTGGTCTCCCTGTCTAAAGTCTCTCCCCTCCCCAATCTGTCTTCTACTCAGCTGATCTTCCTAAAGCACAAGAATGACTATATCAAGTCCCCCACTTAATAAACCCCAGCAGCTCCCCATTATCTTCAGGATCAAATAGAAAATCCTGTTTGGCTTTTAAAATTCTTTATAACCTGACCTTTCTTACTTTCACAGTCTGTTTACGCCTCATTTCCCATCATATACTCTTTAATTCAGGGACAATGTCTCCTTGCTATTCTTACATAAGATTATCTATTCTAAAATTTTCCAATGGCTGTCCCCCATGCCTGCAATACTTTCCCTTCTCATCTACACTTCTTGGCTTTCCTGAACTCTTTCAAATCTCAGCTGAATTTCCACTTTATGCAAGAAACCTGTCCAAGTCCTGCTTAATTTTAGTGCCTTCCCTCTGAGGCTACTATCAATTCACTCTGTGTCTTGTTTACCAATCATTATTTGCACATTCTCTCTCCACTTTGCCCAACCCTCTCTCCTATAAGACTGTGAGCTCATTAAGAGCAGGGACTGTCTTTTTTGGCTTTCTTGGTATCCCCAGTGCTTAGAATAGTACCTGATACATAGTAGGTGCTTAATAAATGCTTGTGAATGATCTGGGTTTTACACAATGGTTCTTTAAATAGTAACTACTTCAACATAGTGACACTCCTACACAACTGGTAACCCTAGGCTAGTGACACAAAGGTTTTTTTTAATGACAAAATGATTAAAAAATAAAATATGAATAATTATATACATAAAAGGAGCAGCTAGAGTGCCAGGCCTGGAGTCAGGAAATCCTAAATTTAAATCTGGCCTCAGACATTTACTGGCTATGTGATCCTGGGCAAGTCACTTAACCTGTTTGCCTTAGTTTCCTCTGTAAATGACCTGTAAAATGAGCTGGAAGAGAAAAGAGCAAACCACTCCAGTGTCTCAGCCAAGAAAACTCCAAAAAGGGGTTATGAAGGGTCCAACACAACTAAACAACAATATATATAATAGCATTATGACTTGATAACATTCCCTTGAAAAATAGGATAGATGTTCTAATCTACCATTAAGTCCTGTTATCTTTGTTCACCAAACCCAGGACCTGACAAGACCAATGCTGACCACCAGAGGGAACCCAAGTTATTCTTAAAACATAACAGAAGTTTAACAGTGGACAAAATATAAACTTAAAGAGGAAAATTACTGTTTCTGGCAGAACAAAATTCTGCAAATAAAAGCTACTCTCCAATAGGTAAAATCATAACCCAATCCCAATACTACTATTCACTTGGAGTAAAAATTAAATTCATTTGCTGCACATTTTTTCACATACAAAACCACAAATATAAATTACTAATCTGAAATTTTCCTGTTCCTCTAATTAAAATAGTAATAAAGAGAGAATAACACAGGCACTCACACTCTCTCTGTCTCTCTCTGTCTCTCTGTCTCTCTCTGTCTCTCTCTGTCTCTGTCTCTGTCTCTGTCTCTCTCACACACACACAATTTTCTAGATCAGGCAGTCAGGATGATGCATATCTTGCTCATTTAGTGGGATGTAAATCAGGTAACTCCCTTCTTGGACCAAAACAAAATGCATTACTGGAAAGTGTGTACAACTCTTAATAAGTTTATGTAATTTTCATTCCAAAAAGCCATTTCTAAAGGTAATAAGGAAGTTGTAAGGTAGCAATTCCCAGATGTCAACCCTAAAATGGCTTGAAATTCGACCAGGTTGATGATGTTGCTGTCAGCTCTAGTTGGCCCAGGCCACAGAAGCAACACAAAGGAAGATCTCTACTACTAATTTTCCAAGGAGAAGCTAAGTACTTTGCCCATTAATTATAGAAAAGTAAGTATGCCTTCTAGAAAAAAATATTCAAGTCTAATTTATACTTGAAATTTTCTGTTATAATAGCTCTTTCTGTTCTTTTATCTCCTTAATTCAAACCAAACTCTGCTCTGGTCTGACCCACTCCATCTGAAATTCACAACAAAGTCTGATAGATTTTTTTTTGTTTATTTTTGTTTTTTTTTTTATTTCATACACAGATTAGCATGCTCTTCTTCAGTTCTTCATTGTCATTTTAAAAAATGCCATTCACATGTGCAACCTGGCATTTTAAAAGCACATGGAAATAAATTTATTTTGACAAATAAATTCTTGTTATTTCAGAAGCCCTGCCAACTCCACTTCCACTGTTAAAAGAAATTTGGCCCACAGCATCCTCATGATGGTGGAGACAATGTAGATTGTTTTACTCCCCCTCAGAAGGGATTTGTTCAAAGTGCAATTCCTTACTATCCCCACCATCCACATTCATCACAAGACACCCTACACCCAGGAAACCAAGAATGGGAGGTTATTGTTGAGAAAGAATGAATGAGACAATGTATAGTTCTGTTCTTCTGGCATGACAATGTGACCTAGGCCAGGGCACCGGCTGGGCTCCATGTATCCTGGCACAGCTGCCTGGCCCACTTGATGCATAAAAATGAACCCGGCTGGAGAGCATTTCCATTCCTGAGCAGCCTGATAATTCAAAATCTCAGAGAGTACATATTGTGATTCCAAAGGTCCTTTCTCAGTTCTAACAGTCTATAAAACTATGAGGTTTCTTCAAAGGAAAGTCTGATTTCTCACCATGATCAATATAAGCAAGCACCAGATATAATTCTTGATTCATCTTTTTATTCTTAAGACCTCCAAAGACTGCAGAAGAACTCATTTTTCTCTTAATCAAAATATAAATAGTGGGAATATTCTTTTGTTTTTTAAACCCTTACCTTCCATCTTATAATCAATACTGTCTATTGGTTCTAAGGCAGAAGAGCGGTAAGGGCTAGGCAATGGGGGTTATGTGACTTGCCCAGGTTCACACAGCTAGGAAGTTGTCTGAGGCCAGATTTGAACCCAGGACCTCCCATCTCTAGGCCTGGCTCTCAATCTACTGAGCCACCCAGCTGCCCCCTGGAATATTCTAATAAAAAGTATCAAACACCATCTGCATAAAACACTAAGTAAAATTCACACTCCAATTATGCATTAGAGCATTTAAGAAAATCATGAATAACGAATTTTTTCCAGAGGGGTTTGCCCACCAATGTACTATTTACATATAGTTACCAACAAGGTTATTACCACTTTCCCAACGTGAGAGATATTATGGGAAGAGAATATACTTATGGAAGAATAAATGATCTGCTCACTGAAGAGTTAGCAGAGCTTCCCCAAAGAAGCTGTGTTTTAAAAGAAACCCAAGAATTGGAGAATTTTGTTATTTTAAAGGTCATCCAGTTCAATCTCCTTCATATAATAATCTCTATTATAATATCCCTGACAGAGATGGTCATCCAGCTCTACTTGAATATTATCAGTGACAGGGAAACTCATTACCTATCTTCTACCAAGATTATGGCTTTTTACTTAAATGATCAGAGCTGATGACGATTCACTTTTCGAATAACACAAAATGGTCAAGAGAATAAGCCAAAATTCTCTTGTATGATTTCTAAGTTTTGGACTACCTAAAGATTCACAATGGGCCTTTGAAAAGGAAGAGAATTTCATAAAGTTCCTAAATGTCAAGGAGAAGACAAAAATTTCTTCTGTAATTTCATCTCGTCATTTAAAAAAAATCCAAATTCAAATAAAATTCAGAAGAGAGAGTCCAAAAACCAAATTTAGGGAGCCCAAAGCCAAACTCACTCTGAAGCCACCGACTCAGGAATGGGTTCATCAAGCAGTTCTAGGCTGTGCAGGATCCAATAGCAGAGCCAGGGGCGGCTAGCATCCAGACACTGTGAGATGGAAAGAAAACACGTCCCTTATTCAAACTACTCCATGGCACTGCTGACATGGTGGCATCTCACTCCAGGCAGTCTAGTAAGGGATAAGTCAGAGTATCTTATTGACAAAAATAAGTAAATGAAGGAGAATGGCTCTGGAGAGGTATGACCTTGACCAGGAACTAATATAACAAAGGAATAATATCATAATGGATTCCACCTTAAACCAAGTAGATCCTCAACTATAAGTGAACTAAAAATGCTAAGGGATGGCCAGCTAAGTGATTCAATGGATAGAAAGCCAAACCTCGAGCTGGGAGGATATGGATTCAAATGGGAACTCAGATACTTCCTAGCTATATGACCTGGGCAAGTCACTTAACTCCAACTGCCTACCTCTTGCCAGTCTTCTACCTTACAACCAATACTCAGTTACTGATTCTAAGACAAAAGGTAAGGGTTTAAAACAAAGGGCTAAAGGGAACATAAAAACTCTTTGGTAACCTTGTTGGGAGCATTGGGAGGCAGGGAGAGGAAAGAAGTTTTCTGTCTTTGGTGACACTACTAATAAATGCTGTTGTCAAACAAGCCCAACAGAAAAAAGTAACTTCAGAAAGGTATTTCGAGTATTTAATAGAAAAAGCTCATTCCAAAGAAAAAAATAATAGAAGGATAAAAAGCCCATGATATAGCTATAGCTATATAAATTTAGTTGAACACCAAAAAGGCTCCTACTCTTTTTTTTTTTAAATCTGAAAACCAGGTCATCCAGATCAGATACTTGACCCAGATGTTCTTTTGAAGTTATATGAGGAAAGGAAGGGGATAGCCAACATGACTTCACCTCATAAAGGAAGTAGGCATCTGGGTACTACAATGACAGTCATATAACAAGAATAGTATAGTACACTAGACAACCTTGGGAAGGAGGCTATGAGCAGGTAAGAGGGTAGAGAGGCTTGTCTGGTCAGTTTGAAATTCAGGACTCCTGAGCAAATGTGTTTACCTCATAGGCATCTGTCAGCTGTCGAAGACCTCTTTTCAGATAATGGAAGTGCTTCTCTCGATGCAGAATAAGTCTGGAAAGATAAAGAGCTTATTATAAATAAGTCTTCACAGAAGGCTTTACATGACTACCCTTCCCTCCAAAAATTAAACATATACATATTCTCCTCATCTCGCCAAATTCATAGAATAAATAACCCAATCCTCTTATAGCTAATCTTTTTATGGAAGAAAAAAAAAAGCAAATAAACTGGGTGCCCATCAATTGGAGAATGGTTAAACAAATTGTAGCACATGAATGTCATGAAATATTGTTGTGACCCAAGAAATAATGAATGCAAAAAGTCAGAGAAATAAGAGAAGGCTTATATGAACTGATGCAGAGCGAAGGACGAAAAACCAGGATGATGATATATAAAATGACTACAAAAATGTAAACTAAAACATCACCAAAGGGCAACAAAATTCAGATTGAATGCAATGACCAATCATGGTTCAGAAGAACAGAGGTGAAGGACTAGAAGTGAAGCAGATTGTATATACTATCAGAGAAGATAGTTTTACTATTTGACTTAACTATGTTCCTTAGTTACAAGGGAGAATTCAAGAAGGGGAGAGGCATAGGAGCATTTATTGGAAAAGGACTATACTATATAAAAAAAAAGGAGTCAAAACTATAAAAGATAAAAGACCAACATTAAATATCTCAAACAGTCCACTGTCCTATAGCTAGCAAGTTCTTTTCTCCAGTTAGAATCCCTGAAATTCAGAGCCTGACTAGCTGGAGGGTTTCCTCTCCCCACTACCATTCCCTACTCTCTCATAACCTATTTCATTCATACCTGTCTTGTGTCTCTATAACATTCTGCCCTCTCTTTCTAATGTGTCCTACAGAACCTCCATTCTATAGTTAACAAACTGTCCTTCACATTAGGCCTCTTCTCCTCACATACCCTACACCTTTCTATAATCATAGAAGTATGGCTCCTCTTAAGAAAACACTGCATCCTAGACTACCCTCTCCAGTCCTGAAAATACTTCTCCTAGGCTCCCAAATACACTGTCCAGGAGAAGGAATAAGCACAGAAGGAATAGCACCCCTCATTGCCACTTCAAAACCTTCCCCTAGCCTCCATCATTTAGCAACTTCTCCCTTGAAATTCACTTCACTCAGGTATATTGGTCTATCCCAGTGATAGATAACCTTTTAGAGATGGAGTGCCAGGCCCTGCCCCTATTTTACTCCCCCAGACTTAAGTTCCATGCCCACCCCACCACCACATGCTAGGTACACCCTGCCCCCCCTACTCTACACAGGGGAGGGAGGAAGCACTTCCATTGGGCTGCTGGGCAGAAGGGCAGGTGAAGTGAAAAATGTCCTCAGCAAGTATAGAGATGGGGAGGGGAGTGGCTTAAGGGCTCTGTTCCCCTCCAACTCTGCCGCCTGCGAGCTACCCACCTTCTCCTCTGTGCACTCCCATTGGCTGCTGGGCAGAAGCGTGGGACATGTGAAAAAATGTCATCAGGTACAGTGGAGAGGAGAAGGGTAGCAGCTCCTCCTAAGTTTTTCTGCCTTTGTTGTAACAAACTGGGGGAAGGGGGCGGGGGGGGGGGGGAGAAGGGTGTGGCTGCGTGCCACCTTTCCATCCATGCCATAGGTTCACCATCACTGGTCTATCTAGATAAGTTCCAGTTCAGTGCTGAACTCACAGTTTTCCAACCCACTTCAACTCCTGCCCATAGGCTTCAAATTACAAGTTGGTGTCTGACTCCCAGGTCATCAATGTCCTTGGTTCTCATTATCTACTTCAATCCACTCAGACACTCATGGAGATGGTCATACCCTTGAGTTCATCATGACTGCCACTGTGCATAATCAAAAAAAATTTTTTACCATTACATCTTACTTCCTTCCCTATCTCTCTGTACTTCATCCCTCCTGAAATTATTCTCTAACCCTCCTCCACAATCTCCAGTCATGACACCCACTCCTTGTTTTCCCAGGCCATCATCTCATTACAGGATTCTATTTATTCCCCTTAAAATCTATTTTTTTAAATTTTTAATTAAGTTTATTTTTAATTTCAGACTTTTCTCTCTCTCTCCCCATTCCTTCCCCTGCCCACTGTGAGAAGGCAAGAAATACAAAACCCATTACAAATATGAAGCCATACAAAACAACTTTTAAAATCTTGACCCTAGTAACCAGGTCAAATTTACTCTATCCTTGAATCTCTTACCCCCTTGTCTTATCAACCTTTCTCCCTTTCCAAACCCTAAGCCTGGATTATAACACTCGAACCAGCTCCTACTTTGCTACAGTTGAATGCCATTTGAAGAACTAACAGTATTTATTCTAAATCTCTCCTCAAATCACTTATACCACCCTCCTCTCCTCTCCCCCTCAAGCAACAAATTGTGCCTCATATTTTACTGAAAAATTCAAATCCTCTCAACATTTTCCTCTTTCCTTTTCTCCCATCTCAGATGTGACCCTTCTAGACATAACAAGCTCCTCTGCTTATGCCTTTGATCCCATTTCGTCCTGCAGAATGTCCCTTTGATCATTGCTTCTCTTTTTTTAATTTTCAATCACCTCTCCTTATCAATAGACTCCTTCTCTGAGGCCTACAAAAATGGCCAGATATGCCCAACCTAAATTCCTTAAAAAACTTCACTTGACTCTACCCTCTCCTCAAGGCATTGTCCCCTATCTCTCTCATTTTCACAGCCAAAGTCCTTGACAATCATCTGTATTCTGTCTCTGGTTTCTCATCCCCCTCCTCCCATTCATTTTTTCAACTTCTGAATCTACCAACATGAAAACTACTCCCTCCAAAGTTACCAAATAATCTCTTTATTGCAAAATGCATTTACCTTTCCTTGGTCTTCATTATTCTTGCTATTTCTACATTTGGCAGTGCTATTTTCTCTCCTCCCAGAGTTTTTTATGACTTTACTTATTCCTTGTTCCCTTCCTACTGGACTATCATTATCCATTTCATCTGTAGACTAATCATCTCTTCCCCACCCCTTGTGCTATATCCTAGTCTTCTACTAACTGTCTCAGTGATCTAAATGACTCCAATGGGTTTGATTCTCATCTTTTATGTAGAAACCTCACAAATTTACCTATCTAGTCCTCATCTCTCCAGTATTCCAGTCCTTTATCTCCCCATTGACTGCTGGACATCTCCAATTGGATGGCCCTCAGGCAGATTCTTAAGCAACACACCAAAAATGTATCTCATTATGTCTTCCCCAAAACTCACCCCCTCCCAATTCCCTATTTGTTCAAGGAAAATGCCATTCTTCCATTCACCCAGGCAAGTTCAGACCCCAAGAATCATCCTCAACCTTTCATTCTTACTCATACCCTAATCAATTGTGAAGTGTTATATTGAATCTCTGGGAGCTTGAAGTTCACTTTTGATTGACAAATAAGTCAGTTGGATGGAATGTTCCCAGGGAAGTCATGCGAGAGGCAGGAGGAGGGGCAGTTGAGAACCCTGAGCAGAAGTTCTGGGTCTTGGACCTGTGCTGAGGCTGGAGATTGGTGGATCCTGGTCTTGGAGTGAGAGGGTGCAAATATCTCTCTGCAAACTCTTCCTGTATTGAGATACTATTCCAACCTGTACCTGACCACCACCTTGGTGTCTACTGCCCCTAGATATTAGGAGTTTCATCATCTAGATATCTAGGCCCAGGAGGGATCTGAGAAGTGGGCAGGAGACGAAGAAGAGGGTGGAAAGGGTGGACATAACTCAACTGTAAGGCTGAAGATCTATTGAAGAAGAAGTCAAAGATATCCCAGCAGTTTACCTACTCTGGTTTAGTCCTGGCCAGGCTGAACCAGAGGGAAGTTATATTGATTCTTCATCTGCCAGCAGTTGAGATTTCATTAGTAACCATTAGAATAGGATCTCCTATACCACAGTCCTTTACCCATATCCTTCTTGTTTAATATAAAGTTTAAAGTACCTTCCTAAAGCAGTTTCAAAGCTTGTTTTGGGAAGGGAGAAATCGCAGTCAGAATACAAGTCCTTATCCTAGCTAAAGAGCCCAAATCAACCTATCAATTAACCCCAGGTGGGTCCTGAAGGGATCTACTTCTTAGACCTGAAGGATCCTGTCTGGGCAACTGTTATAAGGGAGAAGGGTCATCTTATTTCTCTCTGTACATCATTTCTACCATCTCAAATAGATCAAGAGACCTCCAATAATTATAACAGAAGTCTTGTTGATTCTACCACTACATCTCTCAACTCTGTTCCCTTCTCTTTACACATACCCACAACCACTCCAATTCACACCATCATTACTTCTAGCATGAACCCTTTCAATCATTTCCCAGCAAACATTCAGCCCTTTCTGATTCCACTCCACCTTCAACACAAGTGCCAAATTAGTATTCCTGAAACATAGATCCAGACCATAGCCATCCACTGCTTAAGAAGTTTCAGTGGCTCCCTTTTGCCTCAAGAACAAAATGCAAACCCCTCTGTTTGGTATTTAAAGCCCTTAGTCTAGCCCAGCAATGGTAACTCTTTTAGAGACTGAGTGACCAAATTTCAACTCTCAGTTCACATATGAGCCCTACCCTCTTACCCCAGAGGAGGGAGGAAGTACTCCCACTGGGCTGCTGGGAAGAGGGACAGGTGATGAAAGAAATGTCCCCAGATGCATGTGGAGAGGGGGAAGGGAATAGCACCCTCTGGCACATGTCTAGCCCATGTGTCCATCCTGATTACACATTGCTGCTCTCTCTTTCCCATTAACTCCACATTCCAGGCAAATTAAACTACTTCCTTTTCCCCATATACACAACATGGCTGTCTCCCATTCAAGAGGCACCTTGTACAAGACACCTTTCCTAATTCCTCCAGTTGTTAATATTCTCAACACATCCCTCCTACAGCCCCCCACCCAAAACTACTATGTATTTATTTTATCCATACTTTGTATTTACTTACCTGTGTACATGTTGTTTCCCCCTAGTAGAAATGTAAGGTCCTTGAGGGCAGGGACTGTTTCATTTTTGTCTTTGTATCCCCAGCATCCAGCACAAAGCCTGGCACAAAGTAGGTGCTTAATAAATGCTAGTTGACAAACTTGGGCCTGGAGAAGAATTAAGAAAATTCACCTCCCTTCGTTCTTTGCAGGTGGGGAATTATTGCATATACTGTCAGACTTAATTGGTGTTGGTTAGTTTTGCTGAACTGTTTTTTCCCTCTTTTTAAACAGTTATAAGGGATAGCTTTAAGGGGAAAAGAAGAGGAAGGGATACATTAAGAAATGAAGGTGATATAAAAACAAAAGATGAATTAAAATGATAAAATAAATGCTTGTTGAATTGAATAAAAACATCTAGAAGTCATATTGGAGAACATATATGGGTGATGAGTCAACAACATCCTAACTTCAGAGACTTTATTCTACTGTAAAACCCACAATTTTCACTATACAGCCAGCTAGAGACCACAATTGACAGGGCTCCTGGCTCTTCAACTCTAGTTCCCTTTCTCATTCCAATGATGGAATCATTAATGACTTTCTATGTCTTTCTCTCCATTTTAAATAAATTTCTTCATAGAAGTGAAGAGCACTTCCTTGAGGTTTGTGGTTTCCACTATGACTACCCCTCAGGAATCCACCTATCATGACTTCATTGATATCTCAACTCCTAATTGCTAACCTAAAGCCATAGAGTCAAGTTTTTTTGTTTTGTTTTGTTGTAGCCAATAGCTTTCCTTGATATTTGATCAGTATTGGCATATTGGCTAGAAACCTGTTAGAATGTGCCCCATCCCCCAATGCAACTACCAACAATTTGGAAATTGGTCTTGTTCAAGGACACATGACAAAACTAGTGGAAACGCGCATCGGCCAAGGGTGGGGGGGGGCGCGGGGGGGGGGGTTGAAGGGGAAAGGGGAGCATGAATCATGTAACCACGTTAAAAATGAATATTAATAAATGTTAAAAAAAAAAAAAAAAAAAAAAAAAAAAAAAAAGAATGTGCCCCATCCCATTCACAGAGGGAATAGGTTACTACTCCATTCCCAGAACTTATGGCAAAGAAAAATAAGATTTAAGGATGAATTCAAGGTGCTAAGTCATTATTAATATCTAACTCTTATTTCAATAATAAAATGATGTAGGGTTTTTGTAAGGCAGTACTTCTGTGTCTGTAAAAGAGATCCTCAAAAGAATTAGAGCTACATACCATTAGATTTTTAAGGCTACAGGAAAGAGAAATGATGCCTAATAATATCAAATATTACTATAAAATTCACCTTCAAAATGATGATCCCAAAAGGGCTCATCATGGTTTAAGGTTCTATGAATCTTACTAGAGGAAAATGAGAGAAATAATAAAGGAAGAGGTAAGGAATTTAGTTCAGTTTTTATCTCAGCAAAAGTGGTAAGCCCATCAAAGAGAGTATAGTGCCCTCATACATTTACTTCCAATAGATGGCACCTTTTATTAGCATTTCCAGGGCATACAAAGTATACTTCAGGAGAACAATTAGTCCACTCTCCCTCTTCTGACCAAGGAACCATTATTCTCTGCCTTTCTACCCCACTACTTGTCTACCAAGGGTTTTCTCTGTCACTGTCAAATGAATCAGAAACCTAAGGAAATTTCTATCCAGACTTGGTCCCAGAGTGATTCTACACAATTTGCTCCTCAGAATTCTGTAACTAAAAAGAAGTGTGAGGATTTGAATTTCAAAGGCACTTCCCAGAACTGTCACCATAATTGAACAATCTAATCTCATTAAGTCGATTTCAATTATATACCTTTCCACAATTCCTTCATCCCCTGGGCTGTTCCTATACAAAATTTTAGAGAGCACAAAAAGATGTACTCAATCCTTCCCACACAATTGGCTTTACACAGATTACCCTCACCATCCCCCAGTAAAAATTCCAAGCAAACATTTTGCTGGGAAGTCAATGGCAGGGACAGTCAGAGGAAACCTGCTGAGGATCTGGAAACTGCTTTGGAAATATACTGATAGAGTTTACAGAGATAATTCCTTAGCAGATTTCAACCTACAAAAAAAGTCATCAATAATTATGGGTTAAAGAATTCCCATTAGTTACTTCAATTATTTTCATACCTGAAAATCATTTATTCTTTTTTAAAAGAGTAATCTACATATTAGTCTACTAAGACTGATTTTTAAAAAATTCTTTAATAAATAGAAAAGTATGTTTTTCTCTGTGTGTCAGAAACACACAGACTAAAATGGAGAGCTTCCATTGTTTCACTGATATTCTCATTTACTCATATGATCAGTGTTTTCAGAATTTGCTTTTTTTGATGGCTTGAAAAGAATCGAGAAGAGGGACTTGAGTGAATGAGTACTTGTTACTAAACCCAAGTCTACTGTATCACCTCAAAATAATGAAAATGCACCAAATAAAACAACAAAAAGCAGTTGAAATAAAAAAAAACATTAAAGAAAACACCTTGAGGGAACATTATCAGAAAGACTAAAAAACGAATAAGTTGAAAAGAGATATAATACAATGAAGTAAAACAAAGTTAGAAATCTCCAGAAAGAGAGAATGAGGCAGTCTGGACATAGCACAATAATCATAACAGTAGTTTAGAATTGCAATAAATCTGAAAAGAAAGATCCCATAAAAGACTGAAAATAGGATTACTGAAGGAATTCAAGAAAACAGACATGAAAAACTGACAAAGTAGAAAAGGCTGGGAAATCTAACCCCATTTACTGAAGTCAGACACTTCAATATACACATTGATATCCTGTGGCGTCATAATAAGAAACTTCAATATACATACTGATGTTCTCTCAAATACATAGCTTTCCAATTCAACAACTCTTTCTTCATGACCTACATCTTCACTTGACCTCAGTCACCTATAAAAAGTCACATGTGATGCCAATACTGTGATATAACCTCTTCTTCTTCTCTCTATTGTTCATCTTCAGTATGAACTTTTTTCCCTCCAACCACAAACATACCACTTCTGCTCTGACCTCATTATCGTCCATTATAAAGCCTTACTTCTAAGGCTGATATTTTCAACTGTCTTCTATGTTCTGCCCTTGAATCCTTCTCCCTTTTGTGCTACTACCGTTTCTACTTTGCCAAATCTGATTCTAGGTTACCTGCACCATCTACCTTCTCTGCTCCTAATTCACATGCTGCTGAAAGTTGCTAAAGAAAGTTATACTACCAGCATTTAAAATTTAAATATTTAACTTGTCTCTGCTCACCTGGGCCTTCAACACTTTACAACAAATCCTTCAATTCTTCCCTGATTAACTCTCTGGTGCTTGCTTCTCAATGAGAAGCTTCAAACTACCTCTTATCTACTTGAGACTTTACCACTCCCTCTCAGCAGAAGTCCTTTCTATGCTTTACTTAGAAATAAAAGCCATCCAATGTGAACTCCCTCTTTTCTCTTATTCCTCTCTCAAAATCCACCAATATTGATCTTGTGTTCTTTGCTTCAGTGCCTAGAGAGGTGGATCTTCATCCTTTTTTTTTTTTTTAAACCCTTGTACTTCGGTGTATTGTCTCATAGGTGGAAGAGTGGTAAGGGTGGGCAATGGGGGTCAAGTGACTTGCCCAGAGTCACACAGCTGGGAAGTGGCTGAGGCCGGGTTTGAACCTAGGACCTCCTGTCTCTAGGCCTGACTCTCACTCCACTGAGCTACCCAGCTGCCCCCTCATCCTTTTTTTAAATGAAGTTTTTACTTCTTTATTGAGAAATACTTTTCCAGACTCTGTAAATTGGATACTTCAAATAAAACCAATTGACAATAGAAACCAAAACAAATACTGTCAGAAAATCTTTTTTTGAAGAGGAAAAATTAATTAAGGGTTAGCAGGATCCAGGACACACACAAGAAACCTGTATTTGATCGCTGAAAAACTTTTTAGATTTTTTAAGAATTGACCTTTCAAACTGATTTTTCCCAAAGGAAAAAAACCACAGAATGAATGGCAGCAGTTTCTTCTGCCATCTATTGCTTGGGTTGTAACCCAGAGAATTTTAATCTCCACATGATGAGTGTAGGGGTTATTTAGCTTCAGATATCCAGTTTTTCTAGTCTAAGAGGTAGCAGCGACCATGGCCACCTTCTGAGCAACTTCCTTCTTGGCATGATGAGTTTGTGCTACTGGAATGGTTTCTTCCACCTTTGAACAGAGGGATTCTGGAGACTCTGGCATATGCAGCAGTTCTGAATTATCTATCCCTAGCAGCATACCTGCAATCTTCCCTGCTAAATTATTGTGCATGGTTTCAATCAATGGGAACAAAACTCTCTCAGCATCTGCTTCTCTTCCTGAGCAACAGCCAGCATGAAAGCTGTCAGGGGCTCTTGGCCTTGTGCATGGATTGCTGCCTGAGGTGTCTGAAAAGGCTGGATAGCTGGATGGAGGCTTTGGACATCTGCAATATATTTGTTAGGAAGGACAACTCTAGATGCAGGGGTAGCAATAGAGGGTCTAGGGCAGTGATGGTGAACCTTTTAGAGATGGAATGCTGTGGCCCCCCCAAATCCCCCCCCCCACCCCAGACAGGGGAGGGAGAAAATTCTCCCATTGGGCTGCTGAGCAGAGGGAGGGTGATGTGAAAAAATGTCATCAGACATGGTAGAGAGGGAAAGGGGAGCAGCTCCTCTGAGTCTCTCTGCAATTCTACTAATAAACTGGGGGGAAGGTTGCCCACGTGCCCACAGAGAGCACTCTGCATTGCCATCTTTGGTACCCCTCTCATAGGTTTGCCATCACTGGTCTAGGAGATAAATTTTACCCAGCAGTGGGCACCCCCACTCACTGAGGTATAGTAGGAAGACCTTGTGAAGCCTTAGCATTACTGGCTGGAGTCAGGTCAGGTGGTGAAGCCTGGGTGTAGCCCAAACTGGCAAATGGTATTTGGTTTTTGCAGTCTCGGACTGGATCTCACCTGGACTATTTGATTGGGAGCATAATAAGGAGGCCTAATCTGGGCCTGAGGCATGTAATAGGTATAGGCTTTAAAAGCATGAAGTATCCCGTGGGAGTTGGTTGAATCTGATGATCATGTTGGTAGGAAGGGCTCTCATTCCTGCAATATACTGCATATACTGATTGGTTAAGTGGGCTTTTTACCCTTCCTTTCCTTTGGGCAAGTGCAATATACTGGACACCTTTATCAGAAGATAACATTAATACACGAAAATTGTTTGTTTGTTTTTAATTTTTACTTCCATTGGACCTGGAAGATTTTTCCTCACTAAGGAAATATATGAACTCTAATATGTACATTAATATACTGAGAAGCAGAATTGTTCCAGAATTACAGAAATTCCCAAATGGAGATGAAATATTGCAATGCCACCTGGCACCAAGCAACATATGAAAAGTTAAGAAACCTAAATAAGGGATGGGGATAAACGTGTATAACCTAGTAAGTCATTAGATTTAAACCTCATTGAAAACTTATGAGCTATAATGAAGGCTAGTTAGAAAAACAGACTGTTTTAAAGTTAAACTTAATATTCAATATGAACAAATGTAGTTTTGTGAAGAATTAAAGACTATCAAAATCTTGTAACCTCAGTACCAAAGAATATGGGGATTTCAGCAAAACAAGGCTACATTTCATGTTAAGAAATTTTGTGAAGATGTTAAAAAGTTACAAGTTTTGTTGTATGTCAATAAATATAACTTTTATTTTGTCCCAGTTAATTTCCATACCCTCCAAGAATACAAAATCCTCAGCCTTGCATTTAAAGCTCTCTACAATCTGTGCTTAACTTTTCCATACATTTCCTTCCCTTTCATGTGCTCTGTTCTCTAGCTAAACAATCCTACTTCAGCATTCCATTTCATGTGATACCTAGAATACTTTCTGTATGAACATCCGACTCTTTAGAACTTTCTTCCTTTAAAATTCGGCCCATGCAGCAATACTGTGGAACGATCAACTATGACAGACTTAGCTAAAGCTAAAAGCTGAGAGATTCTCAACAATGCAATGATCTAGAACAATTCTAAGGGACTTAAGACAAAAAATGCTATCTATCTGAAGAAAAAGAACTGTTGGAATAAGAATGCAGATTTTTCACTTTAGTTTATTTGGGGTTTTGGTTTTATATGATTATTCTCACAAAAATGACCAATCAATATGGAAATATGTTTTGCATGATAATACATATATAAACCAGATCAAACTGCCTGCCAGATCTGGGAAAGAAGAGGGAAGGGAGGGAGATAATTTGGATCATATAACTTCAAAAAGCTTATGTGGAAATTTTCATGTAATTGATAAAATAAAAAATCTTTATAATAAAAAATAAAATTCAGCTCATGGGCTGCTTCCTATAGGAGGCCATATTTCATTCCCTGCAGATATCAGTGCCCTATCCATCCTGAAATTGTCTTGTGGTTATTTATCAAATTCAGTCTTGTTTTTTCCTGGGAGAATTTAAGATCTATAGGGAATTTTTTTTGTCTGTGTACTCCCACTGCTTAATACAGTACCATGTATAATGCAAACACAAGTTTGTTAAATTAAACTGATGAATTAACAAAAGATGATGTAAATGGAAAATGAAAATGTCATCTGACATGACTTGATAAAAGACCAAACCACAGAAATAATTTTAAAAGTATACTAAAGCTAACAATAATAAAACAATCCAATAAAATGTATAGAATACAACTACAGCAATACTTAAAGGAAAATATCTATTCTTAAACATTAACATTAATAAAAGAGAAAAAAGGACTAATGAATTGTACGTGCAATTTTTAAAAATCTAAAAAAACAGCAAATTAATAATCTCTTATGTGACCTACATATTAAAGATCATACCATTAAAAAAAAAATGAACAGAACCAGATGAGATGACTTTAACAGTTTTGGCTAGTGAATGAATTCATAACCAAATAAGGAACAGAGGCAATTACAAAAAATAAAAAAGATCATTTCATTTCCATGAAATTTTGCCACAAATTTAATAACTCCAGGAATAGGATTTCCTATATCAATGGAGTAAAATGTATGTAGTGTAAGGGGAGAAAGGGGGTTTTTTGAAGCCAAGGAGAAGGTATGGCGGGCATTTGAATTAGATCTTAATGGGCACATGGCTGTTAAAAAAACCCTAATATATTTAAATATATCCATCTATATTAATTTTATTTGTAATAGTAGCAAGTCCGATCTGACCTGATATTCGAGATATAAACAATTAATGGAAATATAGGGAAAATTTTATATAAACAATTCTCCAAAGAAGCATTAACTATAAGAATAACTATAAATCATATGAAATAATGCTCAAAATCAATGATACGAAGAGAATGAAAATCAAAATAAGTCTAAGTTGCCACATTATACCTATTATATATCATTCTATCCATCCAAAGATGACAAATAACAGAAGATTAGCTACTGGAAGACTTATATAAAGACAAACTTTTTTGATAGAGCTGTGATGAACTGGTCCAAATATTTTAGAAAGTAATTTATAATTATGCAAAGAAATGACCAAAATGGTTATATTCCCTAGACCCTGACATCCTACTACTAAGCCTATACCCCAAGAATAAATGAAAAATGGTAAAAAAAGAAAATTCCCTGGTCATCGAAATACTTAGAGTAGCACTTTTGTAGCAATGAACAAAGTTGCTGTCCAACAATAGGGGAATCACTAAATAGGATATATGAATGCACTGGAAAATTACTGTATTTATTTTTAATGATGAAAATAATGAATACAATTCTCAATATTCATGGAAAGCTTTATATGAATGGATATAAAATGAAGTAAATAGAATCAGGAAAACATACATGGAAGAGTTCTTAATCTTTTATTTGTCATGGATTCTCTTTCGCAGTCTGGTGACACCTATGTGTCCTTCCTTTCACAAAACAATGGTTTTAAATGCACAAAATAAAACAGATAGGATTATGAAAGAAAGCAATTTATGTTGAAATACAGTTAACAAAATATTTTTTAAGCAAGCACAGACTCCAGTTTAAAGACTGCAGGAATAAATACACAACGACTACAATGAGGTAAATGGAAAATACCAATTTTAAAAACACCATTAAAACAATTGAAGCTAAATGCTATGAAGTTATAATAACAAGTTTGGCACCAAAAAAGAAAGATAAAAAGGCACCTCTATCCATTCCCACAGTGCCACAGTACCATAATGGAACACTACAGATAAAGTCAAGAATACTTCTTCAATGTGTTAAATATTTTTGCTTAACTGGAGTTGTTTTCGGTTTTTTATTCTTTGTTGTAAGGGACAGTTCTCTATAAGGCTGTAGAGGGAAGAATATGGTAAGAAGTGTGGCTTATATAAAAACAAAGAAAGCAATAAAATTTATTTTAAAAAATTAATCATCTGCAAATAAGCACCAGAGATTTTGACAAATATGAAATAAACAGAAGTGACAGTTTTAAAAAACTGAAATAATATGCTAGTTGGTTTTTTGAAGATTGACAAAATTAGTAAACTATCAGATAACTTTGTCCAAAAAGAGTGAACAAATATTAGAAACACAAATAAAATATCTATTTTTTGTCTGTTTTCAGGGAATATTCTTTGTAAGGGGGTTTGTAGGGTGTTTTTTAGATAATGTCTGTTGAGTCAAAATAAAATGAATCAATTTTTTAAAAAACCAAATAAAGATAAAAATGAAAAGGTAGATATTTACCACAAATAGAGGAGAAGTTTTCAGGAACCACTATACTAAATTACATGGAAATAAAAACATAAGTGAAATAGATGAATATCTTCAAAAAATTTAAGTATTAAAACATGAAAGAGAGAACACAAGTAACTCAAAAATTACAAAGCTGATAACATAAATAGCTCAATTTCAAAAAAGTAATTAAGCAAACTATAAATGGACTCTCAGAAAAATACTTTCGGTTCATACAGACTTACAAAAGAATTTTATCACATAATTAAAAAAAATCAATATACTTCTTGTTATAGAAACTTTTCTCAAAACAAAAAGGAGAAATAATATTTTATCAAACACCTCAATGAAGCAAATATAGTCTGGATTCCCAAAAAAAAAGAGGAATAAAGCAGAAAATGAACTGCAGATTTTCCTGACTCCAAGATCAGCAAGCTATCTACTATGCCACAATGCCTCCACTAATGAATACCTAAACAAAAATATTCAATAAAATATTGGGTGACCCTGGGCAAGTCACTTGACCCCCATTGCCTACCCTTACCAATCTTCCACCTATAAGTCAATACACAGAAGTTAAGGGTTTAAAATTAAAAAAAATAAAATAAAATAAAAATAAAAATATTGGCAAAAAAAAAAACAACCACCATTTACAGTAACATATGCAAAAAAATTCATTAAAACAAAGGAATGATTTATGCCAGCAATGCAATGATGGTTCAACACTAAGAAAACAAGTAGTATAATAAATCAGATTAATGATCAATGGATCGTGAAAAAAATTTTCTATAAAATAGAGCTTATGTTTAAGACAATAAAAAGCAAAAAGCAAAAAAAAAGCAAGAAGCTCTTTTCTGAGAACTATGAGCTACCGTTAGCTACCATTCCCATTATAAAGGGAAAATATTGGAAGATTTTCAATAAGATCAGGAATAAAATAGAGATGGCCATCATCACTGTTTTATTGAACCTGGTAAAGGAAATATTAGACATAACAATAAAACAAATTAAAAAAAGGACTTAAGGGAATAAGCTTTGGCAAAAGGAGGCAAAATTATCTCTATTTGTAAATGTAGTTTATTTAGAATCAGAGAAGCAAACAAAAAAAATAAGACAATTTCTTCAGCAAATGAGATAAAGTAAAGCAAGGGCTTTGAAAATCTTCAGTAACTATTGTTATTTAGCAGGATATAAAAGAAATACAGAAAAGATCATCAGCATTCCAAATATTACCACTAAGATAAACTATGGAAAGAGCTGTTATTTATTTATTTATTTATTTGTTTGTTTGTTTTTTAGCCCTTGTACTTTGGTGTATTGTCTCATAGGTGGAAGACTGGCAAGGGTGGGCAATGGGAGTCAAGTGACTTGCCCAGGGTCACACAAGGAGCTGTTATTTAAAACAAGATCAAAATGCATTAATTATTTAAGGATTAACTTACCAAGACACACACAGGATTTGTATAAATTGAAGCA
The DNA here is from genome assembly GCF_016433145.1 of Gracilinanus agilis. Classification (NCBI taxonomy): domain Eukaryota; kingdom Metazoa; phylum Chordata; class Mammalia; order Didelphimorphia; family Didelphidae; genus Gracilinanus; species Gracilinanus agilis. Next base: position 462,064,840 of record NC_058131.1, read on the forward strand.
CAAAACAATTTTCACAGAAATAAAGTGAATACATATACAGTAGTCATGATAAGACTGTCCTAATATAGTACAAGTAACGATACTATTTAAATTAATTAATCTACAGTTTAATGCTAAACCAAATTGCCACAGTATACTTTAAAGTATTGGACAAAGTGATAACTAAATCAATATGGAACAAGAAAAAGTTAACTACACCTAGAGAAATAATGAAAAAAGTAGAAATTAAAGGGAGTCTGGCATGAGTAGATCTCAAATTATGTAAGACAGTTATTATAAAAAATATTCAATATTAACAATCAATCAACAAGCATTTATTAAGCACCTATGATGTGCCAGGCACTGTGCTAGGCGATGAGGATACAAAGACAAAAATGAAACAGACCCTACTCTCAAGGAGCTTACATTCTTGTGGTGGAGACAATATATACATATGTAAGTATATACAGAATAAAAACAAAATAAATACAAGATAGTTTAGAGAGGAAGGGCATTAGAATTGTGGGAATCAGAAAAAGGTTTCATGTAGCTAATTCTTTAAGTAAAGGATTCTATGAAGTGGTAGTAAGGAAAAAATGCAATCTTCAGAGAGAGTGCATGAATATCAAGGACAAAGTATTATTTGGAGGTACGGCAAAAAGGCTAGTTTTCCTAAACTACAGAGTGCTAGAAGGGGGATATATAATGAACTTGGAAAAGGAGTTAAGAACCAAGTTGTAAAGGGCTTTAAAAAAACAAAGAGAAGAATTTATATAAGGAGCCACTGGAGTTTATTAAGTGGGAGAGTGACATGGTCAGAATTGTACTTTTAAAAAGTCACTGGTAGCTGTGTAGAGGATGGACTGGAGTAGGGAGAGACTTGAGACAGGGAGACCAATTAGGAGGCCACTGCAATAGTCCAGGTGAGAGGTGATGTGGGTCTAGATACTAAATAAAAATAGAAACATTGATCAATAAAATGGATCAGATAAGCAAAGAAATTCATACATCAGTCTCATCTTCAATAAATCCAAGAACATAAAATATCAGAAAAAGAGGTTTTTTATTATTCAATAAAAACCACTAGAAAAACTGGAAAGCAATTTGTTGGAAAATAGCTTTAGCCCAACATTTTACAACACATACTATAGTAAATTCCAGATAAGTAAACAAGCTAAATGTAAAGTTTCAGGATTGAAAAGTTAAGAGTTTCTTATAACTTAAAGATTCCATAACCTTCTCTCTTGTGGTTTAAAGAATCTATAACCAACAATAATAGAACATATTATAAAAGACAAAACAGACTATACCAATCATATAAAATTTTTAAAAGTTTGTACAAATAAATAAATTCAGCTAAAATAAGAAGGAAAGTATCTGTATTAAACATCTCTGATAAAATCTGAAGGGAATTAACACAAACTTGCAGGAAAAAAAAGCCATTCCCCAACTGACAAGTGATCAAAGGAAATGAACATAAAATTCTCAAAAGAAATGCAAACTATCAACAGTTACCTCTTTAACGTGTTTAAAATCTCTACTAATGCAGAAAAATCCAAATGAAAACAACCATAAGATTACTTCACATCAATAAAAATAACAAAAATTTAGCATCACTGCAGATATAGGGGTAAAAGGCATACAAATTCACTGTATAGAAACTGAAAATCATTTTGGAAAACAATATAGATTTTGCAAGAAAAGTTACAAAATTGCTCATGTCCTTTGACACATCTGACCCACTACTGGATTTAAATTCCAAAAATATTGACAAGAAAAATATGAAAATGTCCATATAGTACCAGCAGAACTACAGAAGCTTTGGTCATCTAGTAGTCACGGGGTAAAATCTTAGTGAACTAATAATAATAGCAGAGACATTGGTCCCTCCTGCCCCGGATCAAAATGGACAAGTTACAAAGATGGGGGAATCACTCACTGGGTGTTTCTTTCCATATCCAACAGTATATCTTACCTTGGCACATGATGGTTGATCTTATAAGTATTGAAGACCTCTTGTATCTTATCTTCTACTTTTGCCTAGTAAAGAGACAGGAGATGGAGGGGAGAAAACAGAAGTGTGAATCAGAATTCTATAAAGTCAATATCCTATTGTCTCAGAGAGTTCCTGCCAATAGCAATCAATCAGTAAGTATTAAGTGCCAGGGACTATGTGGAAGTGCTGAAGATAAATGACAAAAGTGAAAGAATCCTTATCAAGCAGCTTACATTCTAGCTGGGGTTATAACATGTACATTTACAATATAAGAAACATTCCTTGATTAATGAAGAATTCGTTTTCACTTATGACAATACTCTTACTAAATTAACCTTTCAGATCTTTGTAACAAGAAATGTTACAAATTCCAAAGCTAACTATAACATGTAGTTAGAAAAACTACAGTAGTTTTTCTAAGGGTAACTTCAAAAATATACTTTCAAGTTGCTTTAAATAATACAAATTGCCTGAGTCCCTAAGCATTTGCTGTCCTGGAATTGCCTCTGCTATTAAGGGGAGGAATAAAAAGAATACTCTGAAATGAAATAGTCTAAAACTGAGGTGTCAAATAATACTGCTATCAAGATTCCAGAGTGTAGTCCAAATCAAATTAAAATGTAATTAAGAAATCTCTAACAAAATACAAACAGAACACAATGTTAATATATGGTTTTCCAAGTCATTATGCACCATCAAGATCCTTATATATGGGTTAATGGTCCCAGATTCTATCTGATACTCCTTGTCTAAAACAGTTAGCTTTGGAATTGTTTTGAAATCACTTGAACACGCACCTATTTGATGGGTCAGAAACTCAAAACATTTCAAAAACCATCAGTTAAAAGGTTGTTAAAGATGTTCAGAGCCTTAAACTTCCCATTCACTGAATTTTTACCTAGCAAAAAAAGCATCTCACAGACCAATATGAAGCACCAACCTAAATGGAGCTCTCTTTCTCTAAGTTTGCTCTAATTCATAACTTCCCCAGGTAGTGAAAAGGAATTAGAGATGGAAAAGTAAATAAGAAATACAGAATAGTAAACAAAGGTCTTAGGCAGTTATTCAGCTAAATTAGATCAAAAGCAAGGTCATACTATGTTAACTGGATGAAACAAAACTAAGTAGAAAAGAAAAAAACCCTCAAACACAAGCCTACTTGAATCTATATGCTCGTTTAAAATCATCCAAAGGCTAGTGTAAAACAGTCAAATTCAAATAGAAATTGGTCCCTAAAGCCATACAGACTTACAAACTTGGGCCCAAAGTGTCATCTCTGATATAAACAGCCGAGCTTTACATCACTCTACATTCAGACATATCTTACGTTTCCAATGAAAGAAAAGCTCACATCTTAGAATTCTCCAATAAGAAACTCTACCTCCTTAAGAACTCTCTGTCAAACATTAGACCCAAGCAACAGGTAAATAAAGGAAATGCTGACTTCTAGGCTATACATACCAATATATACATATTTATATAAACATAGCTATAAATACCTATACAAACATATTTCATCCCGCCAAGAAAAAAATGACTAGTAGTATTTATCTGAGAAACATTGTATACCTTCTCCAAAGATTTTAAGTTTTTCTGTTTCTTTCTTCAAGACAAGCTAGTGGTAACTCAAAACAGTTTTGTAACTAATTTACACTTGAGTATCTCAAGCTTTGAACTGCAATAATAACCTGAATATTCTAGATCTATAGTTCAAAATAAATATTTATACTTTGTTGTGAACAAATAACTGCACTTCTTACTTTCTCTTAAGTTTTATATATTCATGGTTAGTCTAAAAATAGGACTCATTTTTTAGCATAAAATCATCCAATAAAGGCATTTCATAAAAGTTACTATATACTAACCTTTTTTCACTAGAAAGAACAAAAAGTTCAACCTTAATTTTAAAAATTTTATGCAATAGAGCGAAAGGAGCAGATCTAGGAGAACATTGTACACAGAGACTGATATACTGTGGTAAAATTGAATGTAATGGACTTCTGTACCAGCAGCAATGCAATGACACAAGACAGCTCTGAGGGATTTATGGTAAAGAACGCTACCCACATTCAGAGGAAGGACTGCAAGAGAGGAAACATATAAGAAAAACAACTGCTTGAACACATGGGTTGGGGTGGACATGATTGGGGATGTGGACTAGAAACAACCACACCAATGCAACTAACAACAATTTGGAAATGGGCCCTGAACAAGGACACATGTTATGACCAGTGGAAAGGTACGTCAGCCATGGGTGAGGGGAGAGCGGGGGGTGAAGGGGAAAGTAGGGGTATGAAGCATGTAATCAGGTTAAAAATGAATACTAATAAATGTATAAAAAATTTTATGCAATAATCATAAGAGTTCTAAGATGTGGGCTTTTCTTCTCTTGAAGTCTAAATATCTGAAAGATGAAGAGGAGATATTAAGTTCATCTTTTTACATTAGCCTTTAAACAATTTTAAATGAGTCACACTGCAGTCTCCTCAAAAAATCTATAATCACTAAAACAAATTTGGCCTGACCATCTACACAGGCAAGACCAAGCATATAACAAATGTCTACTACTAATATTATGACATACAATCAGATAGTCCACCTATACTGTCCACCAGTAAGTATACCTAGAAGAGAGAATAGAAGGAATAAGCATGTATATAATGTTTATTATGAGCCAAGCACCATGCTAAGTGCTTTTTAACAAATATCATCTTATATGATACAACTATACTGAGAGGTAGATGTTATTGTTATACTCTTTTTATAGCTAAGAGAACTGAGGCAAACAAAAGTTAAATGATTTGCCTGGGATCACACACACAGCCAATGTCTGAGGCCAGATTTTAACTCAGATCTTCTTGACTCAAGACCTATCGTTCCTTTTTTTTTTTTTTTAAACCCTTACCTTCCATCTTAGAATCAATACTGTTTATTGGCTCTAAGGAAGAATGGTAAGGGCTAGGCAATGAATGGGCTTATTAAGTGACTTGCCCAGGGTCACACAGCTAGAAAGTGTCTGAGGTCACATTTGAACCTAGGACGTCCCATCTCTAGGCCTGGCTCTCAATCCACTGAGCTACCCAGCTGCCCCCTGTGCCTATTCTTCTATTCATATACCTCTATACAGTACAAAAGGACAATGAATTTGGTCCAATGTTAAAACAAGAGGAAAAGGTAGCCTGGAATACCTTCAGGAAATTGCAATGTTCCTTTAAAGACCTCACACCTCAAGGGAAAGGCCTACATAGATATATAGGTATAGATATATATCATAGATATCTTTTTAATACTAATAGCCTACCAGTGTTTTATATGGCTGTCAGACATAAACCACAACAATCTTGGAAGAATTAAAAATAAACATGATGAGGATAATGGAGAGGTGCATGATTGTGAACAAACTGCAACAGATAATCAATGAGTAGATTCTTCAATTCAAAGAGTAGATTCTTCATTTATAAAATGAGAAATTGGCTTAGATGATCTTCATATTCTAAATCCTATTATCTTATAATATACTTTTACACTATTTAAAATAAGGGTCAAACAGTGTTCATATCATGCCAATGGAGGGAATCCCAAACTGAATTCATCTCATTTTGAAATTTTAATGACAGTGACCTTAACTGTGAGTGTTCTCTAAGGCTCTGTCCTGGGCCCTCTTTTCTCCCTCTATGCTTGGTAATCTCCTCAGTTTCCATAAGTTCCATTATCATCACTATGTAGATGACTCCTAGATCTTTATGCCTATGTCCAGTCTCCCATTTCTAGCTGCCTACTGGACATAGGATAAAAATAGGATGTCACATAGACATCTTCATCTTAAGTTCAAAAAAGGGCTCTATCTTTGTTCCAAGTCTTCCCCTCTTCCCAACTTCCCCATTACTATCAAGAGTACAACAATCCACAAAGTCACCTATGCCCATAACCTATGTCATATTATATTCTTCCACTCTCACCCTACATACCCAATAAGTTGCCAACTTTTGTTTTTTTCTAACTTTACATCTCTTGTATATTCCACTTCTCTCCACTTAGTCTTGTATGGCTACAAGCAATAGTTTTTGGTTCTGTCTTTCTGCCTCAAATCTGTCCCTAGTCTAATCCATCCTCTACTCGGTTATCAAAGAGATCCTCCAAAGGACAGGTCTGAGTATGTCACTCTCACCCACCCAACTCCCAGTCAATAAACTCCAAAAACTATCACCTACAGGATCAAATATTAAATCCTGTTTAACATTTAAAGTCCTTTACAACCTGATCCCTTCCTACTTTTCCATTAAAAAAAAAATTCTCCTCCTTTCCATATACTCTACAATTCAGCATACTGGTCTATTATAATATATGCCACCTCTCAACTCTACATCTTTTCACTAACTGCCCCCAGTGTCTATAATGCACTTCATTTCCCCCTTCTACTTTATTCCTTTAAAGAAATACAAAAACATGGTTGAAGCTCAAGGAAAACCAGGGATCCCCACAGAGCAGAGATTACATTTTTGCATTTCTATAGATCCAAGCACTTAGTTCAGTACCTGGCATATGGTAAATATTTACTCATTGATTTCAGACTTACAGGAGGGAAATTAAGTCAGGGAGACTAACTTCAAAAGAAGTTAAACTCAAAAGCCTTAGAACACAATACTCCAACACTCAAATCTACATTTCTAGACAAACTCTTTCAATAGTAATGCAAAAATGCCGTCTTTCCCTAAGGCTCCAATAAAACCACATAAATTTCCATGGTTCCTTTCCACAAACTCTGTACAACCTCATTTTCGGCAAAAAAAAAAAAATCATATAAAATGAAGTTATTAGGGGAGAGCAACACAATAACTATTTAATAGCTACCTAACAATAGCCAATAGGAAAAGGCTCAGAGGTCCATTTCCTCCACAGTCATAGGGCAGAGGGTTCAAAATCATGCTAATCAGTGATACTGACTGCTCAGAAGAAGATTCTGTCAACCTTAATCATCTAAACTCCTCCAGAAACATTGTTTGATGTAAATAAAAAGAATTAATCACTAAAAACTTTGGTTTGCCATTTCCTTCTCCAGCTTATTTTATAGATGAGGAAACTGAGGCAAACAGGGTTAAGTGATTTTCCCAGGGTCCCACAGTTAGGAAATGTCTGAGATTGGATTTAAAGTGAGGTCCTCCTAACTCCAGGACCAGTGCTCTATACACCATACCACTTAGCTGTCCCATATCTAATGATTACTACATCATAAATTCCTCTGAGATGTAGTCAGCCTTATTCATTAGTTTTCCCCCTCTCAAAATCTTTACTGAGATTAAATTTATTTGGATTTTTAAAAAAGTATAATTTTCTTGTCTAATTCTAAAAAGTATCACCTCAAGAAAATTAGCAAATTAAGGTAGCATTATCATTTTATGTTTTAATAGCTTAAATCTGTACTAAGACTTTTGGAATAAGTCTGTCTTGTCTGAAGCCAACCATGATCAATTACTCTTTTCCCAATTATTTAAATCTCTTTTTTGTTTCTGTAAAAAGGAGCTTTGTAGTTGTATTTATATAATTCGTATTATATAATGCAGTTGGTAGGTTAATTGCTATCTAATGTACTGTAGCTTAGAAAAGTAGAATTTCTATTATATTTTTTCTTGATTTTAATTAACACTAAATAAAGGACTACTGAAGATTTTGCATATTAATTTTGTATCTTATTACCTTAATGAAGCTATCATCTCAATGTTTCTTTGCTTATTCTCTAGAATTTCTAAACACACTATGATATCATCAGCAAAAATGATAATTCAGCTTCCTTTCTACTGATATTCACTCTTATTGCTATCATAAACATTTCCAGGATTGTCAAATAATGATAATGAGAGGTAACATCCTTGCTTTACTCTTGTATTGGGAAAGTCCCTGTTTTTCATCATTGCAAATAATACTAGCTTTGAGCTTTAAATATATATTTTAAAGAGGCTGGGGTAACTAGATGGCTTGATGGATTGAGAGCCAGGCCTACAAACAGGAGTCCTGGATTTAAGTCTGGCCTCAAACACTTCCTAGCTATGTGACCCTCAGTGAGTTACTTACCCTCCATTGCCTAGCCCAGTGATAGTGAACCTTTTAGGGGGCTGGGTAATGTGAGAAATGTCCTCAGGTGAGGTGGAGGGTAGCAGCCTAGCCCTGACAAGTCCCTCTGGCTTTCTAGTAACAAACTCTGTCAAATTTTGTGTTGGGGCAACAGTGTGTGTGTCCACAGAGGGGGCATGTCCATGGTGGTGGACCTAGCCCTTCCTGCTCTTTTGCCTTGGAATCAACACACCATATTGATTCTAAGAGGGAAGGGAAGGGTTTTAAATATATATGTGTACTTTAATATACTCAATTCATTTATATATTTTATAAAATATGGACTTTAATATGCTTTAATATTTAATCTTAAATATATTTTAAATTATGAGTTTACTTTTGTAATAAATATGATTAATTGTGCAAATTATTTTTGTAAACTTTGAGTCATTCTTTCATCCCTCAAATGAATTTAACTTGGTCACAATCTTCTCACTTTATTCCTCTAGATTCCTGCTGAAGATTTTATTTTAAAAACTTCAATTCATTATTTTTTTTAAAATAAGCTCATACCTTCTGTCTTAGAATGAATACTGTGTATTGCTTCCAAGACAGAAGAGTAGTAAGGGCTAGGCAATGAGGGCTGAGTGACTTTCACACAGCTAGGAAGTGTCTGAGTCTACATCTGAACCCAGGACCTCCCATCTATGGTCTGGTTCTCAAAGCCACCTAGCTGCCCCCTTCTGTATTCTTTAGTATAAAAGGCTTGTAGCTTTCTTTTATTGTCCCTCATTAATTTGAGTGTTAGAATCATACTTGTGTCATAAAAGGGCTTTAGTTTTGAGAAAAAGAATTTTTATTATAGGAATTAAGTGCTCCTTATGTGTCTGACATAATTCACTTGTAAATCCACTCAGTACAGGACTTTTTTTTCTTTTTCAGTTCATTATTGTCTTATTTGCCTTCTAAGATCTCTTATCTCTTGTTTTATTAGTTTGGGAACTTTATATTTTTTGTAGATACTTATAAACTTCCTTTGAATTTTCAGGGTTTTTTTAGGTACCTTTTTTTTTTTTTAACCCTTATACTTCGGTGTATTGTCTCATAGGTGGAAGAGTGGTAAGGGTGGGCAATGGGGGTCAAGTGACTTGCCCAGCGTCACACAGCTGGGAAGTGACTGAGGACGGGTTTGAACCTAGGACCTCCCGTCTCTAGGCCTGACTCTCACTCCACTGAGCTACCCAGCTGCCCCCATGAATTTTCAGTTTTGCTGGTATATATGTGCTTTGATGACTGGAAGAATGGTGGTACCCTCAATAAATAGGGAAATTAGGAGATGCAGTGGGTTTAGGGAGACAGATGAGTTGTTTGGGGCATGTTGAGATGCCTAAGTTTGAGATGATAGATAGAGATGCACAATAGGAAGTTGGAGATAGAGGACAGGTGCTCAGAATTATGACGCAGGCTGCATATAAAGATCTGGGATTCATCTGTACTGATATATCTGAATCCATGAGAAAGTGGAGAGACATACAGACACCCAGGACAGGACCTTAGAGTATTCCACAAGAACAGAGAATGAATAAATGACAAATCTACAAAACAGACTGAGGTGAATTAGACAGGTAAGAAGAAAACTACAAGAGTGTAATAAAAAACCCACAGAGAAGAGAGTATTCTGAACAAGGAATTAGAAATAGTGCCAAATGCTACATAAAAGTTAAGGAGAATCAGAGCTGAGAAAAGATTGGCTCAAAAATAAAAAAAAAAAAAACACTTCTGACCTTAGAGAAAATTCTCATTCAAGTGTCAGAGAAGACAAATTGCAAGGGTCTAAGTAGATGGGAAGTGAGACAATGGAGCAATGAATGTAAACAGTTTTTCTAGGAATTTGTGAAAGGGATAAGAGATATAAGACAATAGTTTGGGAGCAACTAACAAGTCAAAAGAAGGCTTTTTTTTTTTTTTTTTAGGATAAGGAAGGTCAAGACATACTTGAGGAGAATATGGAAGGAGTTGTCAAGAAAGTGTCGAAAATTATGGAAAGACAAAGGGTGGTCATGGGAGCAAAAAGAGACCAGAGGTGATAGAATCAAGAGTATAAGTAGAAAGGTTGGTATTAGCAAGTTGAGGAGAGAGGATGAGGGAATGATATCGATGTGATTTTTTGACTGATTTTAATTGGAGAGGAGAGGAAACTTTTAAAGATGGCCTGGATTTTTTCAGTAAAGTGTACTGAGCTGATCTACTGAAAAGAAGTGAAAAGGGAGTATCTAGATGGCCTGTAAAGAGGAAAGATAAGAAGATGAGATTCCCTTTGTGTGAATTAACCAGATTTTTAAAAAAAGTACTGATATGCACCACTGCGTGCATGGTTGAAACTAAATAATATACATTTATTGTGAGCCAAGTCAGAACAGTTGTATTTTGGACTTCCTCTAAAACAGATTAGTAGCTAAGAAGGTGGCTAGTAGGTTTAACTCAGGGCTGGGTTTGGAAAGGCATAAACAGTGCCAAGAAAAAGATCTAGTACAGTATAAAGTTGAACTGGTTTAAGATTTTGAGAAGAAAGTAAAGGCAGAGAAAAAAGCTGGAAGGGGAGGAATAGTTGGAAGTTACAGTGAAGATAAACAGGTTTAAAAGACCTGAGGCACTGGAAGAAATTGAAAGATAGAAGGGTAAAGTTTAGAATTTCAAAGGCATGGATTGTGAGAATGGAACATACGGAAGATGATGAAATCAAGTATATGACACAATTTCTTCATGGTAAAGGTGAAGATAACAAAAGATAAAGAGGTTGATCAACTCCCAAGCTATATGAGAGGGCAGTGAAGAGAGGGGGCATAACTGATTTGCTGTCAGTTAAGGAGTTTAGAATCTTGGGAAAAGTTCAGTTGGTCCTGGGAACTCGTGAGAGAACCAGGGTCCATCTGAGCTCCTTCTTTAGATTGAAACCTAGCCTATATTTTGCAGCTTTTCTTTTGAGATTTGTTAATTTAGCTAATTCCTTTGAATCTCACTACCCTACCTTATTCCCACCTTCATTTCCCCTACCTGAATGTCTGAGAAGATTGGAAAGGAGAGTAGATCTGAGAGTTAGTTCAAATCTGTGATAGTCAAATAGGGCTTCTTACCCTTGTTACAAATTTACCTTATTGAATCATTGTATCCAACTTTCCTAACCCCATTGATTACAAAACCACCTGAGAGCTGAGTTAAGGCAGGTCCTTTCTCAGTCTCACATTCCTGCCTCCCTTCCCCCACCTGAAGCTTCCCTAAGCTGCTGTTAGGGCTACCTTGTATCCCCTTCCCTGCCAATCTATCCTAGAAGACAATAAACCCTGTTTGTATTTAATCAAAACTTTTTGGCTACTTCATTAGTTGATTAATAAGAGAGGGAGGAAGAGAGAGAGGAATAACATATTCTCTGGAGTTTTGAGGGAAGCTGAGGGTATCCATTTTGAAGGAAGTGTAAACTTCAATACTTCCTTTCTAGTCCCTTCCTGTGAAACTGACTAAAGCCTCAAGTCAGTTTCAAGCTGGCCATAGCTGGCTCTAACCTTGCTCTGTAAAAGCGTCCTTTTACTTGAAGGGCTCAGTCTGTTTCCCTTCAGTGTTTTGTCTCTAACCTGGGTCCCAGTCTGTATTTCCCTGCTGCTGTTGCCTGCCTTAGTTTAACTCATCCTCTCCCTTGTAACCCTTGGTACCTCAGTGTTATAACCTAAACTTAGGCATTCCCTTATTTCTCCTACCACCTCAACCACCAACCTTCATCATTGTACCTTCCTCATCCACTATATTGCCTTAATTTCCCTACTACCTAGTCTATTCCCTTGATTACCCCCAGCCTTGGGTCCCTTGCCTTGCCTTACTCCCTATTCCTACCAGCTATTACCCCTAGCTTCAGTCTCATATTACACCCTGCAGATTCCCTTATATACATCCTAACAATCCCCTTTTAACATATATTAATTACTTTATACCTTTCATAGATAAATTCCAAAGTGTTTCATTTCATGAAGCCTTACAACTCAAGAAGGCATCTAAGTGGCATAATGGATAGAGCCCAGGGTCTGAAGTCCGAAAGACCTAAGTTCAAATACAGCCTCAACATTACCTGTGTGATGCTGTGCAAGTCTTTAAAATCTGTCTGTCTCAGTTTTCTCAACTCTAAAATGGAGATAATAATAGCACCAACCTGCCAAGGTTGTTGTGAGGTTCAATGAGATAGATATTTGTAAAACGTGTAGCATGGTGTCTGGCACATAGAAGGCATTTAATAAAACTTGTTCATTTCTCTTCACTAAGCTTTCCCATCTTGAACATATAGATAGTTTTCAAGTTAGGGAAAAGAAGTTGTAAAAGTTCATTTGTAAGGGAAATGGGAGTTCATTTTCCCACAGGAACAAAGTGATACATGACAATGCTCAAAAGTCCATTTTGATGCATGCTGTAGCTGGAAAAATAATGTTATCTCCTATTTCCCTTGGCCAGTGAACATACAATTTGACAAAAAAATGAGTTAAGGTAAACCTTTTTCTAGAGGCCAAGGACTGCTCCTTCTGCTCATCTTGGTGGGGAGGAGCTACTCATCCTCATATTTAGAAATTCATAAGCTAAGAAGTATCTATGTAATTGGAAAGTGAGAGATCCAAATGATTTCCTCAAAATCATTCAGAAATCTAATAGAATTGTGAAGATTAAAATTAATACCTAATCAGCATAACTTACTCCTCAAGTTTGTGTCTGTGAAATAGTTTTCCTCTGAAAAGCCAATTAATGGGAATATGGTATACTTTCCATTTCACTATTTGAATAAGAGTAAATAAGGTAGAATTATAACTTCTAATAACTCTGCTTTCATAGCTGCTATTTTAAATTGATCTCAGAAGGTCATTGATGTTCATCTCAGGAACTACCAGTCTCTTTCTACACTTTTTCTTTTTCTTTCTTTTTTTTAAAAAACCCTTACCTTCTGGCTTAGAATCAATACTGTGTTTTGGTTCTAAGGCAGAAGAGCAGAAAGAGCTAGGCAATGGGGGGTTAATTGTCTTGCCCAGGGTCACACAGCTAGGAAGTGTAGGAGGCCACATTTGAACCTAGAACCTCACATCTCTAGGCCTGGCTCTCAATCCACTGAACCACCTAGCTGTCCCCTAAACATTTTATTTCTGAAAGCATAGATGCTGTCTAGAGTCAGTTTATCTTTTTTTTCTTTTTAAGTAATTTTGCCACTGACTAGAGCAGGAAAGGAAAAAATATGCTAAGACTTTATAATTAAGAAATGTTGGGTATAAATCTGCAAGGTCTACTGGCAATTTAACCAATTTGGCTGTGCTCTCTAATCATCTGAACTTCTTGGAACTCCTGGTTTCTTCTAGGTCTCAGCTCAAGAGCCACTTCCTACAAAATGCTTTTCCCAATTCCTCTAGTTATTAATATTCTGTTATAACTACCTTTTTTGCCCATAGTGACTATTCCTCTCTCTGAAAGCCTATTGAAATATAGATATTTTTTAACACTTAAATCAGTGGTTCCCAAACTTTTTTGGCCTATTGCCCCCTTTTCGAACTTACAAATAAAGAAGAAAAGATGTGTATAAACATAAATATAATACAAAATAGACCATTATAAGTATACAAGATGTATAACATGCTTTGAGAACAAGGTACTATGAGTGATTATAGGAGAGATTCCTGGTTCAGATCAGGGAAAGCTTTATTTAAATGTGGTATTTAAGTTGGCCTTTAAAGACAATTTGTTTCTTTTTTTGTTTTATTTTATTCTGAATTTAATATACACCAAATAAAATAGATACTTCAATTTACATAACTGAATAGAAAAAGACTGTTGCAGCTATTTATTATGCACAGCTATCCTTTCTTTTTAAGTACATAAGCATAACCTGTAGCTTTCAAAACTGTTCAGCTTGTCTGTATTGCTAACTTCAATCGATTTGAAAGAGAAAGAATGACATTTTAGGCTTAGGAAATGGTAGGGGCAAGGCATGAAAATAGGAAAATATGGAAATAGGAAAATGTGTGCAACGTGATCAAAGGATGACAAAGTAATTCAGTTTAGCTAGAGAATAGAGCATAAAAAGAAGAGTAGCTTGAGATAAAACTCAAAAAGGTAGGTTGGAGTCAAATTGTAAAGGCTTTGAGGGCTTGGCTAAGGCACCTGACTTTATTCAGTAGGCCTGAACTTGGACTTTTCCAGGAAGAAGCTTTGAACAATGTAGCAACCTGATGAAAGGCTAATTTGATGTGTAAGACAGGAGTTTGGAGCAGGAAAAGAAAGATCAGGAGAATATGGATAGTCCAAGAGGGATGAAATGAAAACCTTTAATAGGATATAGTAGAGAGGTCAGGAAAGAGATGATTGGTGAAGAGATAATGTATAATTAGACTAGTGGATTTAGCAACTAATTGGATATAAGTAGAAAGAGAGAAGTCTAATTGGTCTTAGTATTTTTTAACAATGTCTAAAATGGCTCCCCCAAAAAGGGTTTCAGAAAATCAGAGCAAATTTATATGAACATATAGAACAGAGTGAGAAGAATCAGAACAAGTTATACAATAACAACATTGTAAGAATGAACAACTTTGAAAGACTTAAGAAGGGGAAGCAAATTCTGCTCTTGGCTGGAGCAAAAATGTCAGAAGAGGAGGGAGGAATACAGCTCAGATCTCTCCAATAACTCCTAGATCTAGAAAACACATCAGTCCAAGTCATTAACATGAAGTCTAAGGGGAAAAAAAATTATGGGGAGTCTTTTCCCCAACCTGTGTTGGCATAGAGAGATAGTTCTCAATCACTAGGAACAAGGTCTAGATGAGAAGGACCACAAGAAGCATTCTGCAACAGAGCGAGATTTACTGGAGGAAAGAAAAGAAAAAAGGGTACTTATGGGGGCGGAGGGGTACAGATTTAGGAATGGGCTAGTCCTAGACAAAACAATTATAAGGAGGTACAAAAATATTTACAGCACCTACTTTTGGGGTGGCAAAGAATTGTAAACAGATGGAGCACCCATAAATTGGGAAACAACCGAATAAATTATGGTCAATGAGTGTCATAGAATATTACTATGGTATAACAATGAAAGGGAGGGAGGGTTTCAGAGAAACCTGGGGAAGCCTGATCCAATATAAACTAATCCAGAGTAAGGTGAAAAGAAGAGAGTTCATGCAGTGACAAAAATGTTATTAAAGATGTTATTAACTCCGAAAGACTTAAGAATTCTTAACAATACAATTCCAAACAACTCATGATGAAACATACTACCCCCTTTCTGACAAGGGATGATGGATTTAAGAATAAAGGTTGAATTTTTTTTTTTAACATGGCCAGTGCAGGAATTTGTTAGGCTTTTATTTTTTCTTTCTCAGCTAACTGGGGGAGAGAAGGTGAGTTTTTGTTGATTGAAATAAAAATTTGTTAAAAAAATAGAATTAAGAACTCTGATTAACACTAATTCACTCAATGATTCCAGAGGATTAATGATGAAGAATGCTCCCCATCTCCTAGCAGAAAAGCAATGGTCGAAATATGAGATATATATTTTTTGCACAGGGCCAATGTGGGAACTATTTTGCTTGACTATACATATTTGTTACAAGAATTTTGTTTTTCTTCTTCTTCTCAGAGGTGGGGATGAGGAAGGCATGGGAAAGGGGGGGAGGGGAAGGCTTGTTAATTGAAAAAAAATTTTTCTTAATTAAACACCCCAGAAAGCATTGTCTAGGAAGTAGACCAACAAGTTCTACTTCCCCTAAGCTACATCTTGTAATTGTTCAAACAGCCTTTCCTCAAGCCTCATTCTTAACCTCGCAACTTAGGACCCCATTAATCACTTTCTCATCCTGAATCCACAATCATTCCCAAGTTTTCCTAATATTACTCTATCTTCAGTCTTCTCTTAACTTCCTGGCCACTCCTCAGCCACCTTCAATGGGTCATCCATCATTCATATCTTGCCCCTTAAAAATAGGGTTTCACCCAAATATCTGTGCTGGGCCTTTTCTCCCTCTAAATTTTCTCTTTCTTTCAAAGCTCTCACCAGCAATCAAGGCCTTAATTATCACATCTATGTAGATGAATCCTATAACTATATATTGAATTCTGATCTCTCCAAAGCACTACTATCACCAGTTGCCTATTTCTGAGTGTTTTTAACTGATTTTTCATTTCTAACTCAACGTCCTACAGGCATCTAAAATTCGACATTCCAAAATGGAACAAAGTATCTTTCCCCCAAAACTCACTCTTTACCCTAATTTCTCTCTGTCTATTCCAAGGCACCACCCAGGTCAGCACAGCAACCTTACAGTCAACACTGACTTTTCATTTTCCCCAGCCCTCATATTCAGTCAGTCATCAAGTGTTGTCAAGCCCATCTCTTCATCTCTAACATCTGTTCACTTCCTTCAATTCATTCCCAAACTGCTCTAGTCCAGACCCTCAACACTTTTGGCCTGGGCTCCTGCAATACAATCTGTTAACTGATATCCTGGCCTCAAGTTTCCGTCTCTAAAATCCGTCCTCCACAGAATTGTTAAATTGATATTTTTAAAGCATAAATTTAATTATGTCACTTCCTTGCTCACAAAGCTTCAGCAACTTCCTATTGCCTCTAGGATAAAATACTAACTCCTCTGTTTGGCATTTAAAACCCTTCATAATTCTAGTTCTAGCTTGTTTCCAGGCAGATCACACACTACTCCCCCTCGAACACTCTACGCCCTAACCAAGCTGGCTTACTTGCTGCTCCCCACATGACATTCCATCTTCCATATCCATGCCTTCATAAAGGCTGCCCCCTGGGTCTGGAATGCTTTTCCTCTTCACCTCCCCTCTTGGAATGCCTAGCTTCTTTTAAGGTTCTGTTCAATTGATACTTCTTTCAAAAGGCCTTTCCTCATACTCCCAGTTCTTACACCCTGCCCAACTCCAGCAATATTACTGGTGTGTATATTTTGTATTTAGTTATATGTATACATGTCGTTGCATAGAGGGAGTGAGGTGGGTCTCTATATTCCAAGCATGCGGTCTAACATATAAGTAGGTGCTTAATAAATGTTTATGAATGAATAAATTTCTCTGAGTTTTTAGTTTCTCCGTTCATAAAATAAGGGATGAACTAAATTAGTGGTATCAGAAACAAGGGCCTTAAGCTATAAATAGGGATCCTCATGGGCCACATACTGACTTAGAAAACACTATTAACCTTACCTATGTCCTATTTTTTTGCTAAATACTACCTAATTATATTTTAATCTGCTTCTGGCTCTGGGTTCAATGCCTCCTTCAGGCTGCCTTTAACACCTCTGAAATAGATAATCTCAATATGGTCACTTCTAACTCTAAAAAACTACAATTACAGAATCCCTGATTGTTTTATGTGTATGAGTCTTGTCTCTCCAAATAAAATATAAGCTCCTAGAACACAGAAATCACCTAATCACAAAATATATGAATTGAAAAACCCTCAGAAGTCCTCCAATCCAATATACACTGAAACAGAAACACCCTCTGGAACATCCCCAACAAAGGAGTATCCAGATTCTACTTGAAATCTGCAATGGCAGAGGAACTTGATACCTCCCTAAGGCAGCCAGATCATGAGGCAGATCTGAAACAAACAAACAAAATGACCCTTTGCAACTTTTGCCAGGTGCTCCTAATTCTGTCCTATAAAACCAAACCAAACAAGTCTAATCTTCAACCCCATAATAGCCTTTCTGTGCTTCTTTTAAAGGACCCTGAAGTGGCTAACACTACTTGACTGATTGTTTCATAACTGGCTAATAACACATTCTATCACTTTTAATGGTGGCCAAAAGAAAAAACAAAAACAAAAACAAAATCACACATGAGCTGTATTCCTCAGTGAATAATCTGTTCATGGCAAAGGTAATACCTCAGAATGTGAATGTCCCAGTATGAGCCTATGCCCCTGGGTCACAGAGTATTTGTAAAGGGATGAATTCCAGATAGTTACATTAAGAAGAGAGCCTTTATCAGCAAGGATAAAAGGAGGGGAAAAGAATAAAGGGAGAAATCAGTACTGAAAGCCTTCAGAAAACATTATTTGATTTCACTTAAAAAATCATATTTTCTTAGTAAAATACAGCATTGCATACAGCAGAGAGAACTACTGATAAGCACCAATTTGTTACCATCAGCAAAAGCATCAAATTGTGTCAATTTTCAGTATATGTCAATATATGAAGAGCTGTAATCAAAAGACCAAAGCCATTCACAAAGATGAGATACCATTCCCTCCCCATTAGCATTCTTTCTTACAACTTGAGCCATTCTTGGGTTCTACCAACTCCTTAAAGTTTGAGCAGAAATAAAATGAGAAGTAATAAAAGAACCAATTTGCCTTTGCTATGTAGGAGCCACATAAGTGAGCTATGAGTAGAAACATGCCTGAACATATTAAGAAAATGAGCAGAAGCTTCAAACAATCAGTAAGAATAGAAATGTACCTGAGAGAACACTGACCAATAATGTATCTACCTAGAAGAAACATGGTTTAGTGAAAGACCACTGGACTTCGAACTGGAAAACCTGTTCTAAGCTTGTCATTTTCTAGCTTGGTCTTGGGGAAAATCATTTAATTTGCCTCTGTGCAAAATGGAGATATTTCCTAACAGGGCTGTCATATAGACATAGACCTTGTTTTTTTCAGTCAGGCTTAAAATACCAACTCATGATGTACCTTCACAGTGCAAATCAACAACATATGTAACAGCCTTCTTAGAAAGTTATCGGGAGCACTGAAAAGTTAAATGGCTTGCCCAGAGCAACAAAGTAAAAATGTATCAAGAGGTAGGAATTAACTCAAATCTTCTGGTCTTTATCCATTTAAACACTGGGAGGATTTATTGAGATAAATCTAAAAAATTATAACTATAACCTCTGTTAATAACAATACAGAGGCCAGGTAATGGAGAATGCTACCAGTCTCCAGAGAGGGGCAACAGTAAATATGCAGAACAAAATACTCATTTTTGGTCATGGGCTAAGTTGGAATTTGTTTTGCTTGACTATGCATATTTGTTATAAGGCACTGGCGGGGGTGCACACTCGGTAAGAAGAGGTGGGAAGGGGAGGAAATGCCTATCAACTGAGGGAAAAAAATCTTATTGCTTGTTATCTTTTCCCCCTGATGTCTCTTTTCCATGCTCTAACATATTGATCTCCTTTTCTCTATTATTAACTTATCTATATTCTCTATAGACTACTTTTTGGCCACTACCTTCATGGATTGCCCTCTCATTTGTAATCCTTTTCTGGCAACACCAAAAAGGTGGTATTAGAGTCTAAAAGCTAATATATATATATATATGTATATATATATATACATATGTACATATATATATATTAAAGAGTTGAACAATCAGTTCTAACAATCCATTACTTAGGGAAATTTTAAAATATGGGCAAACCTGTCATCTTGGGGAGATTTAACCTTCACAATCCTCTAAGTGCTCTAAACAACTGAAATCCAAATGGGGAGGATTTCATTTCTCTCACTAAAATATTTGGACTCTATCTCTTCAGTTAAATTATTTTCCTCTGTACTCAACAAAGCTTTCAGGTCTCTGCAAATAGGCAATTTTACATCAACTCAGGCTTCCAAACCCAGATCTAAATGACAAAGCTGATCCCCCCAAGGTTCATCCAGGAGGTTTCCCTTACTGTATTTAAAAAGCCTTGTTCTGGAAAGCAGCCTAATGCTATTCTGTCATTGCTGAAGTGAATCAAACCAGTCTGTTTTTACTGGTCACCAGATGGTGAAAATTTTAGTAATAACCAACTTGGGAACCTTTCCAACTTGAGGAAAGCTAAGACACAAAGAAACAAAAACTCATGTACAAAGCCTTCAATCCCGTCTTGGTGAATAAAACATCCCAAACCAGGGTCACTAGACTGCAGGTGGATGAGACAGGGCCATGGTCAGGCACATGTGCTTCATATAAGTAAATTCATCAGGGTACGGAAGAAAAGGACTCTTGATTGCCCCAGCCTCCACCACCACCTTTGATACACAGAATGGTACGAAGGAATAGAGGAAAACGGGTGCGAACACCGAGAAGACCCTCCAGGTGCTCCCAGAAGATAGGAACAAGGGGGGAATGTGGGGGGAATCTGACCCTTGACCCTTCCTAGGAGCTCGCCTAAACCTCATTTTAGGGACTCCAAGGAGGGCTCAACTCCTACTCCAGGTAGCGCAGTCGTCTTCCAACTCCCCACCCCATCCCAATTCCCCCTCCCCCACCCCACCCGGCCCCAGGCACTGGGAACCCGCTCCCCGCAGATGGCAAGAAGAGGGCCACCGCGATGCACTGTGGGAATGGTAGTCCCCAGGAGCGCTTCAGCAGCGGTCACCGACGGAAGGCCGAACTGCCGCTCCCAGAAGCCTCCGGGCCTCAGCTTCCCCAGCCCCGACCGCCTCACCTGTTCCACGGAGGTGACCGTCTCTACCGCGTCGTCTTGCAACCGCTCTTGCACGTGCTCCGGGCTCAGGCAGTACAGAGACTCGGACCAGGCTGGGGGAAGGGGCGAAGGGAAATATGAAAAGGTAGAAGCAGCTGCAGCAGCCATGGCTTTAAAAAAAATACAAACAGCTGGCGGCGGACAGGACTCAACCTCGTCAAACAGCAACGCGTAGCGTATTGAAACCCAGGCGGGCCGAGTGAACTACGGCAAGCGGAGGCAGCCAGAAAGTACCGAAGGCGAATCTCCCTCCCTCTCTCTCCCCACCCTCCTCCGCTAAGACGCATACTGTTACACATTTTTTCCCTAGGCGAGCAGCTAGGATATTACCGCCCTCCTTAGGGGGGAGGAAGCTGCTGCAATATATGCTTAGCCTAGAGGAGTCTGGATAAGAAAACAACTTACCTTAGAGTTGCGTTTCAAATAGGTTTCGCTAAGCGGAGTTTCAATTTCCACCTATTTTTCGGACCAGATCTAATCCTCACCTAGTTGTATGAAAACAATAATACATATTTTTTATTTGAAAATTTTTATTTAANTCTCTTTCTTTCAAAGCTCTCACCAGCAATCAAGGCCTTAATTATCACATCTATGTAGATGAATCCTATAACTATATATTGAATTCTGATCTCTCCAAAGCACTACTATCACCAGTTGCCTATTTCTGAGTGTTTTTAACTGATTTTTCATTTCTAACTCAACGTCCTACAGGCATCTAAAATTCGACATTCCAAAATGGAACAAAGTATCTTTCCCCCAAAACTCACTCTTTACCCTAATTTCTCTCTGTCTATTCCAAGGCACCACCCAGGTCAGCACAGCAACCTTACAGTCAACACTGACTTTTCATTTTCCCCAGCCCTCATATTCAGTCAGTCATCAAGTGTTGTCAAGCCCATCTCTTCATCTCTAACATCTGTTCACTTCCTTCAATTCATTCCCAAACTGCTCTAGTCCAGACCCTCAACACTTTTGGCCTGGGCTCCTGCAATACAATCTGTTAACTGATATCCTGGCCTCAAGTTTCCGTCTCTAAAATCCGTCCTCCACAGAATTGTTAAATTGATATTTTTAAAGCATAAATTTAATTATGTCACTTCCTTGCTCACAAAGCTTCAGCAACTTCCTATTGCCTCTAGGATAAAATACTAACTCCTCTGTTTGGCATTTAAAACCCTTCATAATTCTAGTTCTAGCTTGTTTCCAGGCAGATCACACACTACTCCCCCTCGAACACTCTACGCCCTAACCAAGCTGGCTTACTTGCTGCTCCCCACATGACATTCCATCTTCCATATCCATGCCTTCATAAAGGCTGCCCCCTGGGTCTGGAATGCTTTTCCTCTTCACCTCCCCTCTTGGAATGCCTAGCTTCTTTTAAGGTTCTGTTCAATTGATACTTCTTTCAAAAGGCCTTTCCTCATACTCCCAGTTCTTACACCCTGCCCAACTCCAGCAATATTACTGGTGTGTATATTTTGTATTTAGTTATATGTATACATGTCGTTGCATAGAGGGAGTGAGGTGGGTCTCTATATTCCAAGCATGCGGTCTAACATATAAGTAGGTGCTTAATAAATGTTTATGAATGAATAAATTTCTCTGAGTTTTTAGTTTCTCCGTTCATAAAATAAGGGATGAACTAAATTAGTGGTATCAGAAACAAGGGCCTTAAGCTATAAATAGGGATCCTCATGGGCCACATACTGACTTAGAAAACACTATTAACCTTACCTATGTCCTATTTTTTTGCTAAATACTACCTAATTATATTTTAATCTGCTTCTGGCTCTGGGTTCAATGCCTCCTTCAGGCTGCCTTTAACACCTCTGAAATAGATAATCTCAATATGGTCACTTCTAACTCTAAAAAACTACAATTACAGAATCCCTGATTGTTTTATGTGTATGAGTCTTGTCTCTCCAAATAAAATATAAGCTCCTAGAACACAGAAATCACCTAATCACAAAATATATGAATTGAAAAACCCTCAGAAGTCCTCCAATCCAATATACACTGAAACAGAAACACCCTCTGGAACATCCCCAACAAAGGAGTATCCAGATTCTACTTGAAATCTGCAATGGCAGAGGAACTTGATACCTCCCTAAGGCAGCCAGATCATGAGGCAGATCTGAAACAAACAAACAAAATGACCCTTTGCAACTTTTGCCAGGTGCTCCTAATTCTGTCCTATAAAACCAAACCAAACAAGTCTAATCTTCAACCCCATAATAGCCTTTCTGTGCTTCTTTTAAAGGACCCTGAAGTGGCTAACACTACTTGACTGATTGTTTCATAACTGGCTAATAACACATTCTATCACTTTTAATGGTGGCCAAAAGAAAAAACAAAAACAAAAACAAAATCACACATGAGCTGTATTCCTCAGTGAATAATCTGTTCATGGCAAAGGTAATACCTCAGAATGTGAATGTCCCAGTATGAGCCTATGCCCCTGGGTCACAGAGTATTTGTAAAGGGATGAATTCCAGATAGTTACATTAAGAAGAGAGCCTTTATCAGCAAGGATAAAAGGAGGGGAAAAGAATAAAGGGAGAAATCAGTACTGAAAGCCTTCAGAAAACATTATTTGATTTCACTTAAAAAATCATATTTTCTTAGTAAAATACAGCATTGCATACAGCAGAGAGAACTACTGATAAGCACCAATTTGTTACCATCAGCAAAAGCATCAAATTGTGTCAATTTTCAGTATATGTCAATATATGAAGAGCTGTAATCAAAAGACCAAAGCCATTCACAAAGATGAGATACCATTCCCTCCCCATTAGCATTCTTTCTTACAACTTGAGCCATTCTTGGGTTCTACCAACTCCTTAAAGTTTGAGCAGAAATAAAATGAGAAGTAATAAAAGAACCAATTTGCCTTTGCTATGTAGGAGCCACATAAGTGAGCTATGAGTAGAAACATGCCTGAACATATTAAGAAAATGAGCAGAAGCTTCAAACAATCAGTAAGAATAGAAATGTACCTGAGAGAACACTGACCAATAATGTATCTACCTAGAAGAAACATGGTTTAGTGAAAGACCACTGGACTTCGAACTGGAAAACCTGTTCTAAGCTTGTCATTTTCTAGCTTGGTCTTGGGGAAAATCATTTAATTTGCCTCTGTGCAAAATGGAGATATTTCCTAACAGGGCTGTCATATAGACATAGACCTTGTTTTTTTCAGTCAGGCTTAAAATACCAACTCATGATGTACCTTCACAGTGCAAATCAACAACATATGTAACAGCCTTCTTAGAAAGTTATCGGGAGCACTGAAAAGTTAAATGGCTTGCCCAGAGCAACAAAGTAAAAATGTATCAAGAGGTAGGAATTAACTCAAATCTTCTGGTCTTTATCCATTTAAACACTGGGAGGATTTATTGAGATAAATCTAAAAAATTATAACTATAACCTCTGTTAATAACAATACAGAGGCCAGGTAATGGAGAATGCTACCAGTCTCCAGAGAGGGGCAACAGTAAATATGCAGAACAAAATACTCATTTTTGGTCATGGGCTAAGTTGGAATTTGTTTTGCTTGACTATGCATATTTGTTATAAGGCACTGGCGGGGGTGCACACTCGGTAAGAAGAGGTGGGAAGGGGAGGAAATGCCTATCAACTGAGGGAAAAAAATCTTATTGCTTGTTATCTTTTCCCCCTGATGTCTCTTTTCCATGCTCTAACATATTGATCTCCTTTTCTCTATTATTAACTTATCTATATTCTCTATAGACTACTTTTTGGCCACTACCTTCATGGATTGCCCTCTCATTTGTAATCCTTTTCTGGCAACACCAAAAAGGTGGTATTAGAGTCTAAAAGCTAATATATATATATATATGTATATATATATATACATATGTACATATATATATATTAAAGAGTTGAACAATCAGTTCTAACAATCCATTACTTAGGGAAATTTTAAAATATGGGCAAACCTGTCATCTTGGGGAGATTTAACCTTCACAATCCTCTAAGTGCTCTAAACAACTGAAATCCAAATGGGGAGGATTTCATTTCTCTCACTAAAATATTTGGACTCTATCTCTTCAGTTAAATTATTTTCCTCTGTACTCAACAAAGCTTTCAGGTCTCTGCAAATAGGCAATTTTACATCAACTCAGGCTTCCAAACCCAGATCTAAATGACAAAGCTGATCCCCCCAAGGTTCATCCAGGAGGTTTCCCTTACTGTATTTAAAAAGCCTTGTTCTGGAAAGCAGCCTAATGCTATTCTGTCATTGCTGAAGTGAATCAAACCAGTCTGTTTTTACTGGTCACCAGATGGTGAAAATTTTAGTAATAACCAACTTGGGAACCTTTCCAACTTGAGGAAAGCTAAGACACAAAGAAACAAAAACTCATGTACAAAGCCTTCAATCCCGTCTTGGTGAATAAAACATCCCAAACCAGGGTCACTAGACTGCAGGTGGATGAGACAGGGCCATGGTCAGGCACATGTGCTTCATATAAGTAAATTCATCAGGGTACGGAAGAAAAGGACTCTTGATTGCCCCAGCCTCCACCACCACCTTTGATACACAGAATGGTACGAAGGAATAGAGGAAAACGGGTGCGAACACCGAGAAGACCCTCCAGGTGCTCCCAGAAGATAGGAACAAGGGGGGAATGTGGGGGGAATCTGACCCTTGACCCTTCCTAGGAGCTCGCCTAAACCTCATTTTAGGGACTCCAAGGAGGGCTCAACTCCTACTCCAGGTAGCGCAGTCGTCTTCCAACTCCCCACCCCATCCCAATTCCCCCTCCCCCACCCCACCCGGCCCCAGGCACTGGGAACCCGCTCCCCGCAGATGGCAAGAAGAGGGCCACCGCGATGCACTGTGGGAATGGTAGTCCCCAGGAGCGCTTCAGCAGCGGTCACCGACGGAAGGCCGAACTGCCGCTCCCAGAAGCCTCCGGGCCTCAGCTTCCCCAGCCCCGACCGCCTCACCTGTTCCACGGAGGTGACCGTCTCTACCGCGTCGTCTTGCAACCGCTCTTGCACGTGCTCCGGGCTCAGGCAGTACAGAGACTCGGACCAGGCTGGGGGAAGGGGCGAAGGGAAATATGAAAAGGTAGAAGCAGCTGCAGCAGCCATGGCTTTAAAAAAAATACAAACAGCTGGCGGCGGACAGGACTCAACCTCGTCAAACAGCAACGCGTAGCGTATTGAAACCCAGGCGGGCCGAGTGAACTACGGCAAGCGGAGGCAGCCAGAAAGTACCGAAGGCGAATCTCCCTCCCTCTCTCTCCCCACCCTCCTCCGCTAAGACGCATACTGTTACACATTTTTTCCCTAGGCGAGCAGCTAGGATATTACCGCCCTCCTTAGGGGGGAGGAAGCTGCTGCAATATATGCTTAGCCTAGAGGAGTCTGGATAAGAAAACAACTTACCTTAGAGTTGCGTTTCAAATAGGTTTCGCTAAGCGGAGTTTCAATTTCCACCTATTTTTCGGACCAGATCTAATCCTCACCTAGTTGTATGAAAACAATAATACATATTTTTTATTTGAAAATTTTTATTTAATTAATTAAGAATATTTCCCCATGGTTACATGATTCATATTCTTTCCCTCCCCTCCTCCCACCCCCTTCCTGTAGCCAACGCAGAATTCCACTGGGTTTTATATGTGTCATTGATCAAGACCTATTTCCATATTATTAATAACAATAATACTTATAACGTACCTAGACAGTGGTCTCTTTATGTTAAGTATTGATACGTTTTGTTTGGATACAATAGATATTTCCCAAACAGCATCCAACCAAGCCCATATTTGATTGTCTTCTATTAACAGGAAAAAGAATTGTGTCTTTAAACTTCTACAATATAGCAAGAATACTTAACCAGAATTTTGTTACCTCTCCAGGCTGACCTCATTTACATTGTTGCAATCTTTGTAAAGTTGGTTCTTTTGACTCTGCATCACTTCTTTCAGTTATTTCCATGTTTCTTTGAATTCTTCATCTTTATTGTTCTTTATGGAACAGTGGTATTCAATTACCTTCATGTACATTATGTATTTCGCCTTACATTCCATAGATTCTCATATAAATATTCAGTAATTCTCCAAATACAGGGAACATATTTTGTTTCCATGTTTTTGTTATTACAAATAATGTTACTGTGAATTTCTTTCCATCTGTATCTTCTGTCAATAACTTTAATTCATCAACTCATAGTATCCTAGCCCTAAAGGTATAAGGAGCTTCAAAATTCAATTAATCCAAAACGAATTTTACAAATAAAGAAACTGAGGCAATATTGTAGGTTAGACAATTTACCCAAAGTCACATGGGTAGCAAGAATCAGAGGTAGAATTTAAAATCACATTCATCAGTAAAAATTAATTAAAGGCCTACTATCTTCCAGGCATTGTGCTAAACTCAGGAATAGACAAAAAAAAAAAAAAAAAAAAAAGGAATAGAAAAGAAGGAATAGACAGTCCCTGCCCTCAAGAAGTTTACAATCGAATGGACTCCAGAGTGAGGCTGTTCTTACCTAATTCCTAGCAATGGAATCTTGTAATGTCTAATTCTAACATGTCTAATTCCACACTCTAGTGATGAACAATTTGTAGATATGAACAATTTAATAATTTGTTGTCTAATTCCAAATTATTTCAAGAATAGTTGAACTAATTTCTAATTACATCAGAAGGGAATTATGGTATCCATTGTCCTGTAGACTCCAGCATTTAGTTTTCCCTTAACAGGGGTGTGCTGGTGCTAACTCTCAGGGTTGTTAAATTTTCAATGTGACTTTAAACCTTAGAAATTGGTAATCACTACACATTAAGGTTTGATTTGTTGTTTTATTAACTGTCTAGACTTAAGAAAGTGTTGCTAATGTAGAATAAACTTAAACATGTCTGCCTACACTTTTTTCTGGAGAGCCCAAATTGTTAAACACCAGCACACCCCTATGTTGCTCTATAAATATTGCTTGAACTCAAAAGGAGAACAGTAAAAGGCTCAGAGAATGAAGTGATCACCAGTGACAAAGGCCAGTGATGGCAAACCATTTAGAGACTGAGTGCTGTGCCCCGCCCCCTGCCCCCCCCCCAGACCAAGCGCCATATGAACCCCACTCCACACTTTACCTCACTCAGGGGAGGGAGGTATCACTCCCATTGGGCTGCTAGGCAAAGGGTTGAATGAAATGAGGAATGTCCTCAGGTGCATGGAGAGGGGAAGGAGAACAGCTCCACCCTGAGTCCCTCTGGTTTTCTAGTAACAAACTCTGGCAAGTTACTTGTAGGTATGTCCACAGAATGGTCACTGCATGCCCTTTTGGGCATGCATGCTATAGGTTTGCCATCATGGCTATAGGCTTATAAAAATAACAGATTTTTATATGTTTTAAGATATGCAAAGCACTTTACATTTGGTATATTAGGATTACTTGATTTTGCATTTATCTGATTATAAGTTATTTTGAGCGTTTTTCAAGTTATTCATCATTTCTTTTGATTTCTGTTCATATACTTTTTTTTTTTAAACCCTTGTACTTCGGTGTATTGTCTCATAGGTGGAAGATTGGTAAGGGTGGGCAATGGGGGTCAAGTGACTTGCCCAGGGTCACACAGCTGGGAAGTGGCTAAGGCCGGGTTTGAACCTAGGACCTCCTGTCTCTAGGCCTGACTCTCACTCCACTGAGCTACCCAGCTGCCCCACTGTTAATATACTTTAACCATTTGTGTATTAGAGAACAACTGGTAAGGTTATGTATGTGGTATGGATATCAGAAATAGTTAATGCAAAGATTTTCCTAATCTATATATTATCTTCTGATTTTAACTACAATGATTTTTGAAAACACATATAGTGCTTTTAAAAGAGGTTTGTAAGGCATTCTTTACAACACAGAGTAGTAGTATTATCCACTTTTATAAGTGAGGAAACTGTTCAGAGAAAGGAAACAGTTCAGAGAGATTAAGTGACTTTCCTATAGCCAAACAACTAGTAATTTTTAGACTTAGCATTCACTCCAGGTCTCCCTACTGCAAGATCAGTACTTTTTCCTGCATGCACATTGAATTATGAGTAAAAGAGGAAAAAATACATGAATTGAACAATTACCATTGATTTAGTTGACTTTACCCAATTAACCTAATTTTACTATTGCAGAATCATAATTCTAAACTATCTAGGAGGTCACCTCATCTAGAAGTATTAGACTCAATGTTATTTAACACTTCTGAGTGCTGTACAAACTAGATTAAAATATAATTTGGAAATATTTAACAAAATAAGTAAAAATATAATGGAACATACCTGGTTTTGTAAGTTAATATGCAGCCTTCAAGGATCATTATACATAATTAGGGGCCCCTTTTCTATTTGAGTTCAATATCACTGATCTAGTCCAGTCTATGCATAATTTAAAAAACATCACCCCAATAACATCTCCTTTAGGTTCCTATCCCAAGTTAGACTTGTCAATCTAAAGAAACACAGAACCACCAAAGCAGTTACAAAAGACCTTGTCTTTAATCAGGACAAGGGAGACAATGAATGCTCTCATGAGTTATGTATATACACACACCAACACCATACACCAGCTAAGATCTGAGATCCCGGGAACAATGTCTAGGAAAATACACAAGGAATGGCAATTTCCATCCAGCTCAAGAATTTGGGTTCATATGAGGAACATAACTTTAGGGAATACAACCAGAGAAACAACTGACTAATTACAAAGGGGTTTGAGAAAGAGGCTATGGCCTGAAGGTGGGGTGAGAGGCCTAAATATAATAAGAGAAATTAAGAAATTTAAAAAAGGTACTCAAGACAAGACTATTTCTATCCCTCCCATTCTGGGTACTTAATGGGCACTTGATGACTTATTTTCAATCTGGTATAAGGTCTGGGAGTTTCTTGAAGACAAATGCCCACAGGACAGAATTAAATTTGGAGGTTTCATAAAACAAGGTTGTCACACTAAAATTCAGAGATTGGGTTCCCAGAAGGGAAGATGATACTTGTGGTTCCTAAGTATTTTATTATTATTAGAGCAGTTAGGAATAAACTGGGAGGGTACAGTTGTGAGTTGAATATGATGGGATGATATCTAAAAAAATTAAATAAGGTATCAGAAAGAGGAATGCAGAGGATTTCTGGGTTAAGATGGCCACAGAGTAGAAGCAAGAGTCTGCCTCACAACTGACCAATATAAAGCACCTCAAAAGGACAAAAATCAAAATCAGATGAGAAAAGAGGTTTGATCATATGGTGCAGCCTTGAAGGTAGGCAGAGTTTGGGCATTTCCACACTATAAGGGGGTAATATTACACCCACCAAAGCTCAAGATGATCACCCCTCCCCCACTCCACCTACAGCACCAGAGTCAGAGCAAGTGAGGGGCAATCTCTAGGTTCGGGGGGGAGGGGAGGGCTTGCTGAAGACACCACAGACTTACCCCTGAGGGCAGTGAGACTTGGGACTCCAGGAGGCTGAGGAAAGCAGAGCTTGGACACAAAGATAGGGCAGAGAGGGGCTGCCCACAGCAGACAAGGAGAAGACTGAAAAATAGCCTCAGGGCAAAAACCCCTCTGTAGCTCAATACAGAGAGAGCTGCCTATCCTCCTCACTCAGATTTCTGGCTGGGAAGGGAAGAAAAACTAACACAACAATGGCCACCAACATCCAAGAACTACAATCTACAACTACCAAAAATAAAATAAGAAAGCCTCTTACCCTGGATAATTTCTATGGAGAAAAACAGCAGACTACACACAAGCAAACACATTCAGACTTTCCAAAAAAAAAATGGAAATTGGTCACAGGCTCCCTAGAAACTCAAATTGGAGTTCAAGGACCAAATAAAAAAGATAGAAGAAACTTGGCAAGAAAAGTGGGAAATAGTTCACAAAGAAAACAGTTTAAAAGACAGAATCTCCCACTTGGAAAAAGCAGCCCAGAAATCACATGAAATGATAAGCAAATTGGAGACCAGAATTGACCTGCTGGAAGCCATGAAAAGCAGGATAGACCAATTTGGTCTATCTAGGAAAATCAAAAGATCATAGCTGAAAACCAATCTTTAAAGACTAGAATTGGGCAAGTAGAAGCTAATGATCTCACAAGACACCCAGAATTAATAAAGCAAAGTAAAAAAATGACAAAATAGAAGGAAACATCTCATTGAGAAGATGACCAACCTGGAAAACAGGTCCAGGAGAGACAATTTGAGAATCATAGGTCTACCTGAAAACTTAGGGGAAAAAAAAAAAAAAACAGAAGCCTTGACATCATATTAGAAGAAATCATCCAAGAAAACTGCCCTGAAATTCTTGAACAAGTGGGCAAAATAGACATTGAAAGAATCCATAGATCACCCTCTACATTAAATCCTCAAGAGACAACCCAGAGGAATGTAATTGCCAAATTCAAGAGCTTCTAAGTTAAGGAGAAAATATTGCAAGAAGCAAAAAGAGACAATTCAGATATCAAGGAGAAGCAATCAGGATTACACAGGATCTGGCAGCCTCCACACTAAAGGAATGCAAGATTTGGAATATGATATTCAGAAAGGTAAGAGAATTGGATCTACAACCACAGATCATCTACCCATCAAAACTGATTATAATTCCATGAGAAAGTATGGGTATTTAATAAAATAGAAGATTTCCAAGTATTTGTAAAGAAAAGACCAGAACTAAATGGAAAATTTGTTGTCCAATACAAAATTCAAGAGAAATATGAAAAGATAAAAAAGAAAGGGGAGGGATTTTTAAAGGACTTCAATAAGGTCAAATTGTTTATATTCCTATATGGAAAAAATAATATTTGTAACTCTCAAAAACTGCATTTACTATCATAATAGTTAGAAGAATTATTCATAGGTAGAAGTTGGGGTACTAAAGTGATTTAAACTGATATGTAAAAAAAAAGGGAGGGGGAGGAAAGAAGATGGCACCAAGAGAAACTTGAAGGAAGAAGAAAAATAGGATAAATTATACCACATAAAGAGGCACATGGGAGAAGGAGGAGAAGAATACTATTATAAGAAGGAGAGGAAGAAAGTGCTAATAGGTAATACTTAAGCCTTATTCTCAGTGGAATCAATTCTGAGAGAGAAGAGCATCTAGATCCATTGGGGTATCTAATCCTATCTTACCCTACAGGGAAGTTGAGAGAGAAAAACCAAGGAGGGGAGTGGGGTGAGGAGTACCAAAATGGAGAGAAAGAAAAGAGGGGAGGGAATTTAGTAGACCCTAAAGAAAAATAGGGGAATAAGAAAGGAGAGGGTGGGAAGGGAAGTAAAATACAGGTAGGGGTTAGGGGGACTGATTAAAAGCAAACACTGATGTAGAAGGAAATAGTGAAAGAAGAAAGGGTGGGACTAGGAGAGGAAATCAAAATGATGGGGAATACACAGGTGGTAATCATAACTCTGAATTTGAATGGGATAAACTCACTCATAAAATGGAAGCAAATAGCAAAGTGAATTAGAAACCAAAATCCTACCATCTGTTGTCTACAAGAAACACGCATAAGGCAGGTAGACACACACAGGCTGGAGCAAAATCTACTGGGCATTAACTGAGAAAAAGAAAGCAGGAGTCACAATCATGATATCTGACAAAGCCAAAGTAAAAATAGATCTGATTAAAAGAGATAGGATAAGTAATTACATCCTGATAAAAGGCAGTATAGACAATGAGGAAATATCAGTACCCAATATGTATGCACCAAATGGTATAGCATCCAAATTTTTAAAGGGGAAACTATTGGTGCTTAAGGAGGAAATAGATAGTAAAACTATACTAGTGAGAGACCTGAACCTTCCTCTATCAGATCTAGATAAATCAAAAATAAATAAATAAATAATGGAGCATTAAGAGATGTGAATGAAATCTTAGAAAAATTAGAGTTAACAGATTTATGGAGAAAAACAAATAGGGACAAAAAGGAATGCACATTCTTTTCAGCAGCACATGTTACATTCACAAAGACTGATCATGTACTAGGGCATAAAAACATTGCAAACAAATGCAAAAAAGCAGAAATAATAAATGCTACCTTTTCAGATCATAAGGCAATAAAAATAATTAGTAAGGGTATATGGAGAGACAAATCAAAAATTAATTGGAAATTAAATAATATGATTCTAAAAAACTGGTTGGCTAAAGAAAAAATCATAGAAACAATAATTTTTTTTTAACCCTTACCTTCCATCTTGGAGTCAATACTTTGTATTGGCTCCAAGGCAGAAGAGTGGTAAGGATAGGCAATGGGGGTCAAGTGACTTGCCCAGGGTCACACAGCTGGGACGTGTCTGAGCCCAGATTTGAACCTAGGACCTCCTGTCTCTAGGTCTGGCTCTCAATCCACTGAGCAACCCAGCTGCCCCCGAAACAATAATTTTATTGAAGAGAATGACAATGAGAAGACATCATATCAAAATCTATACCATGCAGCCAAAGCAGTACTTAGGGGAAAATTTATATCTCTGAGTGCATATATCAACAAATCAAAGTGGGAAGAGGTCAATGAATTGGGCATGCAAATTTAAAAAAACTAGAAAGAGATCAAATTAAAAATCCCCAGATAAAAACCAAATTGGAAATCCTAAAAATTAAAGGAGAAATTAATAAAATCAAAAGTGAAAGAACTATTAAATTAATAAGTAAGACTAGAAGCTGGTACTTTGAAAAAACAGATAAAATAGATAAAGTACTGGTTAATCTAATAAAAAAAGGAAAGAAGAAGTCCAAATTAATAGTATCAAAGATGAAAAAGGTGACCTCACCTCTAATGAAGAGGAAATTATGGCAATTATTAAAAACTATTTTGCCCAATTATATGGCAACAAATATGGCAATCTAGGTGACATGGATGAATATTTATAAAAATATGAACTGCCTAGATTAAAAGAAGAGGAAATAGAACACTTAATCCCAGATCAGAAATAGAAATGGAACAAGTCATCAAAGAACAACTCCCTAAGAAAAAATCCCCAGGGTCAGGTGGATTCACAAGTGAATTTCTATCAAACATTTAAAGAACAACTAATCCCAATACTATACAAACTATTTGACAAAATAAGCAAAGAAGGAGTTTTACCAAATTCCTTTTATGACACAAATATGGTACTGATTCCAAAGTCAGGCAGACCAAAAACTGAGAAAGAAAACTACAGACCAATCTCCCTAATGAACATAGATGCAAAAATCTTAAATAGAATACCAGCAAAGAGACTCCAGCAAGTGATCAAGAGGATCATCCACCATGATCAGGTGGGATTTATACCAGGTATGCAAGGATGGTTTAATATTAGGAAAACGATCCACATAATTGACCATATCAATAATCAAATCAACTGAAATCACTTGATTATCTCAATAGATGCAGAAAAAGCCTTTGACAAAATACAACACTCATTCCTATTGAAAACACTAGGAAGTATAGGAATTGAAGGGCCTTTCCTAAAAATAATAAACAGTATATATTTAAAACCATCAGCAAGCATCATCTGCAATGGGGATGCATTCCCAATAAGATCAGGAGTGAAACAAGGATGCCCATTATCGCCTCTATTATTTAACATTGTTCTAGAAACACTAGCAGTAGCAATTAGAATAGAAAAAAAATTGAAGGTATTAAAATAGGCAATGAAGAATCTAAAAAGAGACTCTTTGCAGATGATATGATGGTCTATTTAAAGAATCCTAGAGAATCAACTAAAAAGCTAATGGAAATAATCAACAACTTTAGCAAGGTTGCAGGATACAAAATAAATGCACATAAATCATCAGCATTTCTATATATTTCCAACACATCTCAGCAGCAAGAATTAGAAGGAGAAATTCCATTTAAAATCATCCTAGACAATGTGAAATAATTAGGAATCTATTTGCTAAGACAAAGACAGGAATTACATGAACACAACTACAAAACACTTTCCACACAAAACTAGATCTAGAAGATGGCGGCAGAGTAAAAAGTAACTGCTGGACCTCTCCTAACCCACGCATATAGGACTCCTCATGAAGACATAAAAACAAATCCAGAGGAAAGAAGGGACCCCACAACAGGGCGCAGCATCAAAGGTACGTGGAATCGGGGCATTTCCATGCTATAAAAGGGTGAAACAGCTCCCACGAAAACACAAGCAGAGCAACCCCCTCCCCCACCCCACACTCCAAAGCCAGCGCACGAGTCAGAGCAAGTTTGGGGCACCCATTAAGTCATTGGCAGCTCACCAGGGCTTGTTCCTGAGAGCAGCAAGACTTAAGACCCCCCAAGAGACTAAAGAACTCACAGACTCTGAACACAGACCCTGAGCCCAGGCTCAGGCGAAGGGGTTGACACAGGTGCGGGCTAAGGCGCGGACTAAGGTGTGGACTAAGGCTCAGACGAAGGGGCTGATTCTGAGTGCAGGAGCGGACCTTGAGTGGGGACTCAGTGCAGAGAGGTGCTTGACTGTGGAAGCAGCTCCCTGAGACTGTTAAAGGAGCTTCGGGCAGAAGAACGAGCAAGGAGACCACCAGGAGGTGTGTCCCAGAACAACTAGACCTGAGATCTCAGGATTCTATAAAGAGCGCAGACAGATCCTGGGCGCGACCATAAAGCTGAGAGGGAACTCGGCTTACAATGGCAAGCCAGAATCATCAGGAAAACCAGAAGAGAAAGATGAAGAAAAAAACCTTTAACACTTGACAACTTTTACACAGAAAAAATCCAGACAACAGAGGAAACAGTAGAAGAGAACAAACAATCCAAACCTTCCCAAAACAATGAAAATGGGTCACAAGGTCTTGAAGAGTTCAGATCTGAGATCATGAGAAAGATGGAAGAGATCTGGCAAGAAAATAACAGTTTAAAAGGCAGAATTTCACAATTGGAAAGTGAGGCAAGTAAATCAAAGACCAGAAATGACCAGATTGAAAAGGAAAACCAAAAGATTGTAGCTGAAAACCAGTCTCTAAAGGCTAGAATTGGGCAATTAGAAAAAGATGCCCCCAAATCAAAAGAATTAATAAGCAAATTGGAGACCAAAATCAAACAGCTGGAAAACAGGTCAGACCAAACTGAAAAGGAAAAGCAAAAGCTTATAGCAGAAAACCAGTCTCTAAAGATAAGAATTCGGCAAGTAGAAGCCAATGATCTATCAAGACAGCAAGAGCAAATAAAACAAAGTCAAAAGACTGATAAAATAGAAGGAAACATGAAATAGCTCAATGAGAAACTGACAGATCAAGAAAACAGGTCTAGAAGAGACAATCTGAAAAATCATTGGTCTTCCTGAAAAAGCAGAAATTAATAGAAATTTGGACTCCATACTAAAAGAAATTATTCAGCAAAATTGCCCTGAAGTTCTACAACAAGAGGGAAATATAGACATTGAAAGGATCCATAGATCACTCTCTACACTAGACCCCGAAAAGACAACCCCCAGGAATATAATAGCCAAATTCAAGAGCTTCCAAGTAAAAGAAAAAATTTTACAAGAAGCCAGAAAGAGACAATTCATATATCAAGGAGCACCAATCAGGATCACACAGGATCTGGCAGCCTCCACACTAAAAGACCGCAAGGCTTGGAATATGATATTCAGAAAGGCAAGAGAACTGGGTTTACAACTAAGGATCACGTACCCATCAAAACTGACTATATTCTTCCAGGGGAAAGTTTGGGCTTTCAACAAGATAGAAAATTTCCAAGCATTTGCACAGAAAAGACCAGGACTAAATGGAAAGTTTGATATCCAACCACAAAAATCAAGAGAAACATGAAAAGGTAAATAAGAAACAGAAGGGAAAGTAAGAACACTCATATTTTTTTAAATTTGCCTCTTTAAGGGCTTCAATAAGATCTAATTATTGGAATTCCTATGTGGAGAAATGTTATGTGTAATTCTCTGTAGTGAACTCTGTTCACCATTATAGCATTCACTATTATAATAATTAGAAGAATTATTCATAGGGAGAGGTTGGAATACTAAATGGTCTAAGATGATATGGGCAGAAGGGAAAGAGGGGAGTGAATAGTGGAGGACACCAAAAGAATCTTGAAGGAATAAGAAAAATAGGATATTCTATTACACACAAAGAGGGCATGGGAAGGGGAAGGGATGAATATTATTATAAGAAGGAGAGGAAGAGAGCATTAAGAGGTAATATTTAAACCTTACTCTCAGTGGAATTAACCCTGAGAGGGAAGAGTAGCTATATCCATTGGGATATAAAACTCTATCTAACCCTACTGAGAAAGTCAGAAGGGATAAACCAAGGGGAACAGGGGAGTGGGGAAGTCAAAAAAGGGAGGGGAGAAGAAGGAGGAGGGAACTCATCAGGCCTTAAAAATAAAAAGAGGGGAATAATAAGGGAGGGGGTAAAAAGGGAAGTAAATCAAGGGAGGGGACAAGGGTTACTGGATTAAAGCAAACCACTGGTTTAAAAGGAAATAGTGTAAGAAGAAGGGATAGAATTAGGGGAGGACACCAAAATGTAGGCAAATACACAACTGATAATTATAACTCTGAATGTGAAAGGGATGAACTCACCCATTAAACAGAAGCAAATAGCAGAGTGGATTAGAAACCAAAATCTTACCATATGTTCTCTACAAGAAACACATATGAGGCGGGTGAACATACACAAGTTTAAAATAAAAGGCTTCAGCAAAATCTTTGGGGCTTCAAATGAGGAAAAAAAGTCAGGAGAGGCAATCATGATTTCTGATAAAGCCAAAGTAAAAATAGATATGATTAAAAAAGACAGGGAAGGTAATTACATCCTGATAAAAGGCAGTATAGACAATGAGGAAATAATGTTGCTCAATATGTATGCACCAAATGGCATAGCATCCAAATTTGTAAAGGAGACTCTGGTAGAGCTCAAGAAGGAAATAGATAGTAAAACCATACTAGCGGGAGATCTAAATATTCCTCTTTCAGATCTAGATAAATCAAACCAAAAAATAAATAAGAAAGAGGTAAGAGAGGTGAATGAAGCACTAGAAAAATTAGGTTTAATAGATGTGTGGAGAAAAATAAATAGGGACAAAAAGGAATACACCTTCTTTTCAGCTGCACATGGTACATTCACAAAGATTGACCATGTAATAGGGCATAGAAACATTGCAAATAAATGCAAAAGAGCAAAAATAATAAATGTAACTTTCTCAGATCATAATGCAATGAAAATAATAATTAGTAAGGGCACCTGGACAGGCAAATAAAAAACTAATTGGAAATTAAATAATATGATTCTCTAAAACTAGCTAGTCAAAGAAGAAATCATAGAAACAATCAACAATTTCATTGAAGAGAATGACAATGATGAGACAGACATCCTACCAAACTCTGTGGGATGCAGCCAAGGCAGTACTCAGGGGGAAATTTATATCCTTGAGTGCATATATTAACAAATTAGGGAGGGCAGAGATTAATGAATTGGGCATGCAACTTAAAAAACTTGAAAGCGAGCAAATTAAAAATCCCCAGATGAAAACTAAATTAGAAACACTAAAAATCAAGGGAGAAATTAATAAAGTCAAAAGTAAAAGAACTATTGAATTAATAAATAAGACTAGAAGCTGGTCAATCTAATAAAAAAAAAGGAAAGAAGAAAACCAAATTGACAGTATCAAAGATGAAAAGGGAGACCTCACCTCTAATGAAGGGGAAATTAAGGCAATCATTAAAAACTATTTTGCCCAATTATATGGCAATAAATATAGCAATCTAAGAGATATGAATGAATATTTACAAAAATATAAATTGCCTAGATTAACAGCAGAAGAAATAGAATACCTAAATAATCCCATATCAGAAAAAGAAATTGAACAAGCCATCAAAGAACTCCCTAAGAAAAAATCGTCAGGGCCTGATGGATTCACAAGTATATTCTATCAGACATTCAAAGAACAACTAATCCCAATACTACACAAATTATTTGATATAATAAGCAAAGAAGGAGTCCTACCAAATTCCTTTTATGACACAAATATGGTATTGATTCCAAAGCCAGGTAGATCAAAAACAGAGAAAGAAAACTACAGACCAATCTCCCTAATGAATATAGATACAAAAATCTTAAATAGAATACTAGCAAAGAGACTCCAGCAAGTGATCAAGAGGATCATCCACCATGATCAGGTGAGATTTATACCAGGAATGCAAGGATGGTTCAACATTAGGAAAACCATCCACATTATTGACCATATCAACAATCTAACAAACAAAAATCACATGATTATCTCAATAGATGGTGAAAAAGCCTTTCCTATTGAACACAGCACCCTTTCCTATTGAAAACACTGGAAAGTATAGGAATAGAATGACCTTTCCTAAAAACAATAAACAGTATATACCTAAAACCATCAACAAGCATCATATGCAATGGGGATAAATTAGAAGCCTTTCCAATAAGATCAGGAGTGAAACAAGGATGCCCATTATCTCCTCTATTATTTAACATTGTACTAGAATCACTAGCAGTAGCAATTAGAAAAGAAAAAGAAATTGAGGGTATTAAAATAGGCAAGGAGGAGACTAAGCTATCACTCTTTGCAGATGATATGATGATCTACTTAAAAAATCCTAGAGAATCAACTAGGAAGCTTGTAGAAATAATCAACAACTTTAGCAAGGTTGCAGGATACAAAATAAATGCACATAAATCATCAGCATTTCTATACATTTCCAACACACTAGAGCAGCAAGAGGTAGAAAGAGAAACAGCATTTAAATCACCCTAGATAACTTAAAATACTTAGGAATCTATCTACCAAAACAAACACAGGAATTATACGAAAACAACTACAAAACACTTTCCAAACAATTAAAACTAGATCTAAACAATTGGAAAAACATTGATTGCTCATGGGTAGGACGAGCTAACATAATAAAAATGACCATTCTACCTAAATTAATTTACCTACTTAGCGCCATACCTATCAAATTACCAAAAAACTTTTTCACTGAATTAGGAAAAAGTATAACAAATTTCATTTGGAATAACAAAAGATTAAGAATATCAAGGGAAATAATGAAAAAAAAATGTGAAGGAAGGGGGCCTAGCAGTACCAGATATTAAACTATACTATAAAGCAGCAGTCATCAAAACGGTATGGTACTGGCTAAGAAACAGAAGGGAGGATCAGTGGAATAGACTTGGGGTAAATGATGTCAGCAAGACAGTATATGATAAACCCAAAGAGCCCAATTTTGGGGACAAAAATCCACTGTTTGACAAAAACTGTTGGGAAATTTGGAAAACAATATGGGAGAGATTAGGTTTAGATCAACATCTCACACCCTACACTAAGATAAATTCAGAATTGGTGAATGACTTAAATATAAAGAGGGAAACTATAAATAAGTTAAGTGAACACAGAATAGTATACTTGTCAGATCTCTGGGAAAGAAAAGATTTTAAAACCAAGCAAGAGTTAGAGAAAATTACAAAAGGTAAAATAAATTATTTTGATTATATAAAACTAAAAAGCTTTTGTACAAATCAAAACAATGTAGCCAAGATCAGAAGGGAAACAACAAATTGGGAAAAAATCTTTATAACAAAAAACTCTGACAAGGGTCTAATTACTCAAATATACAAGGACTTAAACCAATTGTATAAAAAAATCAAGCCATTCCCCAATTGATAAATGGGCAAGAGACATGAATAGGCAATTTTCAGATAAAGAAATCAAAGCTATCAATAAGCACATGAGAAAGTGTTCTAAATCTCTAATAATTAGAGAAATGCAAATCAAAACAACTCTGAGGTATCACCTCACACCTAGTAGAATGGCTAAAATGAAAGAAGGGGAGAGTAATGAATGTTGGAGGGGATGTGGCCAAATTGGAACATTAATGCATTGCGGTGGAGTTGTGAACTGATCCAACCATTCTGGCTGGCAATTTGAAACTATGCTCAAAGGGCTATAAAAGAATGCCTGCCCTTTGATCCAGCCATACCATTGTTGGGATTGTACCCCAAAGAGATCATAGATAAACAGACTTGCATGAAAATATTTATAGCTGTGCTTTTTGTGGTGGCAAAAAACTGGAAAAGGAGGATATGCCTTTCAATTGGGGAATGGCTGAACAAATTGTGGTATATGCTGGTGATGGAATACTATTGTGCTAAAAGGAATAATAAACTGGAGGAATTCCATGTGAATTGGAAAGACCTCCACGAACTGATGCAGAGTGAAAGAAGCAGAACACTGTGCACAGAGACTGATATACTGTGGTAAAACAGAATGTAATGGACTTCTGTACTAGCAGCAATGCAATCACCCAGGACTATTCTGAGTGACGTATGGTAAAGAATGCTACCCACATTCAGAGGAAGAACTGTAGGAGAGGAAACACAGAAGAAAATCAACTGCTTGAATTCATGGGTTGATGAGGACATCATTGGGGATCGAAAGTACCACACTAATGCAACTATCAACAATTTGGAAATAGGTCATGATTAATGACACATGTTAAAACCAGTAGAAATGCATATTGGCCAGGGGAGAGGGGGGAAGTCGGGGGGGTAAAGGGGAAAGTAAGAGCACAATCATGTAACCGTGTTAACTTTTCTAAAATATAAATATTAATAAAATTTTTAAAAAACTAGATCTAAACAATTGGAAAAACATTAAATTGCTCATGGGTAGGATGAGCTAACATAATAAAAATGACAATATTCTATCCAAATTTATTTACTTATTCAGTGCCATACCTATCAAACTACCAAGAAACTTTTTTACTGAATTAGAAAAAAATTATAACAAAGTTCATTTGAAAGAACAAAAGATCAAGAATATCAAGGGAAATAATGAAAAAAAATGTGAAGGATGAATTAAATGATCTCTCCTTGATTTATTTTTCAGACCTTTTGTTTTTCCATAGAGATATTTAACATTTTCTTCTCTTTTTTCATGCTTTTGACTTTAGCTTATGATTTCTTGATGTCTCATAGAGTCATTAGCTTCTCATTTGCCCAACGCTAATTTTTTAGAACTTATTTTCTTTGATAAGCTTTTTTGCCTACTTTTCCATTTAGCCAATTCCACTTTTTAAGAAGTTCTTTTCTTAAAAATAAAAAAAAATTAAAAAGAAAGTTCTTTTCTTCAGTGAACTTTTAAACCTTTTTTTTCCATGTGGTCAATTCTGCCTTTTAGGAAGTTCATCTCTTCATTGACTTTTTTGCCTTTTTTATCATTTGACCTATTTTTGGGGGTATTCATGTGTGTGTGTGTGTGTGTGTGTGTGTGCCCCTCCTTTACCAAACTGTTGACTCTTTATTTTTTTTTTTGGTGATTTTTTTTTACATCATTCCCATTTCTTTCACCAGTTTTCTTCTAACTCTTTTATTTGATTTATAAAATATTTTTGAGCTATTCCATGAAGTGCTTTTGGGGTCTAAGACAAATTCATATTTTTCTCTGAAGCTTTGGATGTAACTGTTTGGACTTTATTTTCTTCTGAGTTTGTGTTTTAATCTTCCCTGTCACTATAGTAACTTTCTATAGTCAAGTTAATTTTTTCTTGATTATTTTTAATTTTTAAAATTATCATTTTCCAGCCTATTTCTTGACTTTTGACTTTGTGTTAAAGTTGGGCTCCCCTTCCCTGCCACCAAGGGATGGATGGGATAAATATCCCAAGCTTCAGGTTTTTCATTTTGCGGTTTTCAGAGCTAGTTCTGGGGTGTATGAAAATTTTCAATTCTTCCAAGGGGAAATAATCAGAGGAGAGATGTGATCACTGCTCTCCTGACCAGTGCTCTCTTCTAAAAGACCACAAGCAATCTTTTCTATCTAGTTTGTTAGTATCTTCATATGGACAGTAAGACAGAGTCTTAAACCCAGTGCAAGGAAAGCTTTCCTTGAAATGTCCTTCTGACCCATTATCTGACTACCTTCTGTGGCCCAAGAGCTCTGGAAGTGGCCACCACCAATTAAATCACCAAGACCTCCTCCTGGCTTGCCAAGGTGTGGTCTGAACTGAACCATACTCCATTCTCAATTCAGTGAAACAGACATTTCCTGCAAACTTCTGAAGTTGTCTTGGGTTGGGAAATTGTTTCACTCAATCCTTTTGTTGATTTTCTTTCTCTAGAATTAGTTTTGAAGCATTATTTTAAAGTTGTTTGGAGGAAAATTTGGGAGAGTTCTAGTGAATTCCCTACCTTTATTTTGCCATCTTGGCTGTACTTTCAAGCTTCTACTTTTCTTAAACAAGCAATAGAGTGCAGTCTTTGCTAGGGCCCAGGACAAAAGGAACGCTTAGCCTGAGTAATGGTATGACTTATTGGAATGGAGGGATTGGAAAAGATAAGTAAGATTAATGGCAGATTTCCTCCATCCCACTCCCAAACCTTTAATACCAGATACTAGATGGAGGTCCTATCCCTATTTCCTACCCTAAAGGTGTAAACTCATGATAACTGCTTTATGCCTAGCACCAAGGGAACAGTGGTGTTCTATTTCATTACTAATTATTTCCCTATTACTAGTGTCATATATGCAGCAGAGAAAAAGATAAAGCTACCAAGCATGAAGTTGGGGCAGAGAAAGGGATCAGAGAAATGGCCCTTCGGACTACTAAAAATGGCTGATATCATTGTGCCTATTTCAGAGTCACATAAATAAGAATGCTAGTGCCAAGATGTTACTAAATCTTTGATGAGCAACACAGTATGGGTTGGGGATTGAGGAATATAGATGAGAAACATGAAACAGCTTTTGTAATTCACAGGAACTTCATTAACTTTCCTCCTAGTTCCATTTTGTTTTTTAG
The DNA here is from genome assembly GCF_016433145.1 of Gracilinanus agilis. Lineage (NCBI taxonomy): Eukaryota > Metazoa > Chordata > Mammalia > Didelphimorphia > Didelphidae > Gracilinanus > Gracilinanus agilis. The sequence continues at coordinate 462,108,147 of NC_058131.1, forward strand.
TTGTTTGTTTGGTCTTTTTTTGGTTGTTTGTTTTTTGAGGGGAAAAAAGTTACCTGGTTTGCCAATTGCTATGATTAACATTTACAGGAAGAAACTGTAAATAATTAAAAGAACAAAACAATACATTTGTAGTTCCAGGGGAAGGTTGAAAAATGGGAATGGATGGGAGGAAGTTAAAATTCCACTTGAAAATTGCAACTCCTTTGTGTTAGCGACTTGACTTATTACAATATGAACAAATATCAGCCATGGACTATAGAGCTTTCTGATATTAAAAATATATGCTTTTATAAAAAGTGCCAAAAGGTATTCCTCATCAAGTCCTCTTATATGTTGTTTCCTTCTATTGTTTTCTCCTAGGATTTTACTAAATAAAAAATAGCTTGTATTTAGGTAACATTTTAAGGTAAGGCAGTATTTTTAAAAAATAATTTAATAGAAAAGGATATTAGCTCAGAAAAGGAAAGGTAACTTGCTGAACATCCCATAGCCAGTAAGTGGCAAAAACAGGATAAAAATGTGAATTTCCTGACTCAAGTGTAGTTTGCTATCATTTATAGGACCCTGCCTCTTAGCAGGTAAAAACCCCAAATTAAACGTAATAAATTATGGAGACTATAATGAATAAATATTCTAGATTTGCCCAGAAAATTTGTCCCTCATTTGAATTCTTAGCAATGTGACTAAAACACTTTTCCTTCCCTGAGTTTTGGCATAGTGGCTAGAATATTGGACTTGGAATCAGGAAGCCCTAGATTCAAATCTTGATTCTGAAGAACCTACTGGCTATATGACCATGGCCAATGCCCCAAGAAAATTCTCCAAACTACAGATTACAGGTAAGTTGATGATCTGCACAGTAAAGAGAATTTCTGTCTTTTCTCTCTACTACCTCTCCTCCTGCAAATCAAGATACTTTCTGAAAGGGCAAATACTAGAAATAAATCAAGAAAATGTGCCTATATTTGGAAGGCCTACTACTTTCTTCTCTAATAACATTAGTGATAATAAATAGCAGTTACTGCGCCTTAGGCTTCATTTTATTTGAGATCGTAACATTTGAATGTCTGATATTTTTCTAAATTAAACATGTGAAATGGTAGACCAGGCTTTGGGGTCAGAGGATGGGACAACTATTTATTACCTATACTATTTAGGGCAAGTCACTTAATCTCTCTGGACCTCAGTTTCTTCATCTATAGAATGAGGGGATTAGACTAAATTATCTTTAAAGCTTCTTTCAGCTATAAATCCTGTGGGACCCCCAACACAAGCACATACATACCAGAGCTACTGAAAACTGAAACTAGCTCAACAAAACACAGAAGAAAATCACTTCCATCCCCTTAAAAAATTTTTTTAGAAGTAAAAACCTAGATTATTAGGCTCAAGCATTGACTCAGACCTCAGAGAAAACCTGAATAATTATTAGGATTCGAACAATTCTTTCTTATATGCACAATTAGATCAGAGAGATCAGATCAGAGAGAAGTAGCCTTATCTGATTTTTTAAATTACATATATTATATGCTGTGTATATGTTCTAAATAATAAAAAGATGTCCATGTGACTATATATCTTTGACTTTAATACATATAAGATATATTCTAGTTTGGTTCAGGAATGAGCACCTTAAAAATCTTTTCTAATCCTTGAAGCTGTCACTTGGCATAGCCATAATAGCCCAAGTGAAGTAGAGACACTTCCATAGAAATTACAGAGACATCAATTTAGGTTCAATGTTAGGAACACCTAATAATTAGAACCACCCTGAAATAGAACAGACTGCCTCAAAAGGTGCCAACTGCAGGCTTTCAAGTAGATTACGGATTTCTACTGATTGATGTTGTTATATAGGGGAATCCTCTATTGGGAATGTATAATAAGTTGGCTTCTGAGATCTTCATAGCAAAGATGCTGAAATCTTAATTGCTTATAGCAAAATGATAGGTATCATTCTTTTTTTTTTTAATCCTTATCCTTAAGTATTGATTCCAAAGCAGAAGGATGGTAAGAGCTAGACAATTGGAGTTAAGAGATTTGCCCAGGTTAACACATCTGGGAAGTGTCTGAGGCCAGATATGAACCCAGGACCTCAGGCTCTCTATTCACTTAGCTACCTAGTTTTCTCTGTCCCATTCTCTCATGTGGTATAGTGTATGGAATGCTGGACTTAAAAGTCAGGAAGTCCTGGTGAAAATCTTAGCTCCAACAATAATAATAATAACAATTGTAATAAGAACTATTATTTACACTGTTTAAGGTTTTCAAAGTGTTTACTCATTTGATCCTCTGAGATTACTATTAGGTATGGTATAGACAAGTCATTTAAATTCAGTCTCCCTAGTTTAAAATGGTGATATTAATATCCCTAGCCCCACCTCCCAGGTTATTGTGCAGAAAAAATTAAATCATATGAGCAGAGTATTTTGGAAACTTTAAAGTTCTATATGTCAATTATGATGTTAGAACAAAAAAAAATAATTGCCCAAATAATCCACTAGAGGTCTCTCTCTCATGATCCCTAAGATCCTTTGAGATACTTTTATAAACTAAATTCTATCCTCTTTGCACTAAATACATCTATTTTTTTTAATGGTGGAGTTGAATAAGATATATAATCAGAATTTAGGGACTACATTAGGAAATATCATTCTCAGAAACTGAAGCTTATAAAAATCAACAAAGAATGGATGACAGTCATCCTATAAAAGTATACAATAAAAGTATATTGTAAATAGACAGCAAAGACTAGTATGTTACCATAAAAGGAAGGCATTCATTTAAAATGTAACCAATATAAGACAAACTATCATCTTGGAAACTAATCCATATGGGTCATGAGGAAGTATATAGACAGAAGCTTTTGTTTTTTTTATAAGAAATATTGAGAAAAGAGAAGTGAATAAGAGTAATAATGCTTATCCAGTATTGTCCAAGTTAGAGAGAGTTCTATCCTAACAATAAGAATATGCCATCAACATTGGGGGCATATTTATACCTGCAAAGGAGATGAGTGTATCACACTAACATTTTTTTCTAAACCCTTACCTTCCATCTTGGAGTCAATACTGTGTATTGGCTCCAAGGCAGAAGAGTGGGAAGGGTAGGCAATGGGGGTCAAGTGACTTGCCCAGGGTCACACAGCTGAGAAGTGTCTGAGGTCAGATTTGAACCTAGGACCTCCTGTCTCTAGGCCTGGCTCTCAATCCACTGAGCTACCCAGCTGCCCCTCACACTAACATTTTAACACACACTAATTGCAACAGTTTTACAGGTACTATTTATTTACTTTTGCAAAGAGGATTTTGGGGTCCTTTTGATTTTAATTTTATTTAATTTTGAATATTTTCCCATAATTACATTTTTCATGTTCTTTCCCTCTCCCCCAAACTCACTCCCACTCCCCTGTAGCTGACACACAATTCCACTGGGTTTTACGTGTATCATTGATTAAGACCTAATTCCATATTATTGATAGCAGAACTAGAGTTGCCATTTAATGTCTACATTTGAGATCCTTTTGAAAGCTATAGGGTTTTGTGGGAAAGGCCTGGAGGTAGTAAGGATACCACAGTAAACTAAAATATATTGATACTTTAAAGGGGGTTGATCAACTATGCCTTAACTTGCCTTATTGATTAGTTTCTAACTCTTAAATGATCTCAATGATTGCACTTTTCGGGGAAGAGGAGGGGAGAGAAGTGATAGAATCTTGCCAGAGGTTACTTTTCCCCCACTTGTGTATGAAAACAAGCTGAGATGATAACATGACCTTTTTTGTGTCTTCTATCTCTCAAACTTCCATATCTACATAAAACAAAGGCAAAGTAGGACCAAGAGGATCTCTCTTCTTTGGTATAAAATGGTGATTGACAGGAGGCAAATGGGCGGCTCAGTGTATTAAGAGCCAGGTCTTGAGATGGGAGGCCCTGGGTTCAAATCTGATCTCAGACATGTCCTAGCTGTGTGACCCTGGGCAAGTCACTTAACCCCAATGACCTAGCCCAGTGATGGGCAAACTTTTTAAAGAGTGGGCCAAAGAAAAGGAACTGCTCATCTGTCAGTCTATTTCTAAGGCAACTCTTTCATAGTTTCATTGTATTGTATCCTACTCATTGTATTCGTCAGATTAGGAATAGTGTCCTGTGGTGGGATAGAAGATTTCAGGGGGCTGCATCTGGACTGCTGGCCGTAGTTTGCTCATCACTGACCTAGCCCATACCACTCTTCTGCCTTGGAACCAATACATAGTATTGATTCTAAGATAGAAGGTAAGGGTTTAAAAAAAATTTTTTTTAATGGTGATTCACAGGAGAAGCACATGGCAAGCTGTCAAAGAGAGTTCATGAAGTACACATTCCTGGATGCCTTCTGCCTTTCTGTTTCATTTTCTGAGAGAAAGGGAGAGACCAAGGTTCTTGGGAATGGTTCTTTTAATGCAAGTATTAGAATTCCTAAGAGATAAAGAATTCCTGAGTTCAAGGGTCAGAATTCATGAGAATAGATTTTTTTTTCCTTTATATTTGTATCTCTAGTTCCCATTACCCATAGTAGGCATATAAAAAATGTATTTTGATTGATTTCCAGGCTTTGTCAAAAAAGAAGGCTAATCCTTACCAGTGTAATGATTAAAATTCACTCTACAAGTTAGATTCACATAGATTCTTTTAGATTCTCCCTTCAGTCTGTTGTGGGCAATTCCTAAACTAAGTATCTGGTTTGGATAAAGATAGGAGCAGTAAGGAAGCTGCTCTGAGAACCCACTTATTGCAGAATACCTAGAAAAGGAAATTTCCAGAAGACCAGATGACTGTAGTATTTTCAGAAACCAGCAGCTACATGAGATGTCTAAGGTATAAGATATATAGACTGATGAAATGGACAATGGGAATGGATTACGCTTCCTTTTCACTTTTGTTCTTTGTAAGGCCTGAAGAGGAGTTCCTGTCAATGTGTGTGTCAATCTTTTTTATAGAAGTGTTTAGCATGATTCTTCCCCACCCGTGGTTAATAGATGACTTTTTTGGCTGGCTCCCTGTAGGCCTTAGCTCCATTCTTAGACCAGTACTCCAAGCCCTTCTGGTTATCCTCCTGTACACTCTTCTGACTGCCCTCCTTGTTACCGTTTTCCTCTTGGGTAAAAAAAAAACAAAACAAAAAAAGAACACACCATATGAGCTATTATGGTGGCAGACATCAAAGGCATAAATACAGAAGAGACTAACTCCAAAAAAGGCTCAGAAGAAAACACAGCTTAGGCACAAACCCAATTAGAATTTCTGGAAGAGATAAAGTGAAAGTTAAAAAAAAAAAAGAGTTCAAAATGTTTCTATAGATGGAATGCAAGCACTTAAGAAAAAATTTGGAAAAAAAATAAGAGCTATGGAAAAAGATTTGGAATAGGAATTAACATTGCCTTGTTTGTTTGGCCAAACTTGGGACTAAAGTGATTAACTCCTTGGAGCCTCCTTTGGACAGCAATGGGATTCACCTTGACCAACAGGGGGAAATCTGTTGACTATGAACTGATTTTTCCCTCAGTTCCCAAAGCCACACATTTTCTGTGGGTGATCATACTACTTACTTCCCAACCTCCCTAGTTTCTGGACCCTTGACTCCTCTCTCGATTCTCTCATGCCAGTTCTAGGTATGGCAACCCCAGATTGCAATCTTTTCACTTCAATTAAAAATGCTTTGTTATTGCTAAAAACATCTATGCTGCCTCCCTTTGAGATACAACAAAGACATTTATGAATACAGGTGGGTCTCTCTACAGATGGGATCTTTATCCTAGCTTATTTCAAGTCTCAACTAAAGCCCCATCTTCTATAACAGGGGTCGGCAACCTTTTTGGCTGTGAGAGCCATAAATGCCACATTTTTTAAAATGTAATTTCGTGAGAGCCGTACAGTGCTCACAATGCGCGCTCCTGTAACAGTGCCTGAAAAAAAATTGACTTTATGGCTCCTGCAGAAAGAGCCATATCTGGCCCTCAAAAGAGCCAGATATGGCTCGAGAGCCATATGTTGCCGACCCCTGTTCTATAAGAAGCCTTTCCCAGGTCTTCTTAATCTTAGGGTCTTAGCCATGAGCATATCCCCAATTTATCCTGTATACATTTAACTTACATGTTACCTTCCCATTGGACTATGAGCTCTTTGAGAACTGGATTTTTTTTTTTTTGGCCATTCTTTGTATCCTGAGCACTTAGAAAAGTGCTCAGGTGTTTAATAAATAAGTTAATAACAGGTGTTTAATAAGTAAGAGATGGACTCACTGATGATCCTACTAACATAATATAACTTCATTCTAATTCAGATCTATATTTATCCCCATCTTTTTGTACCCAAACCTTTTAATTCTCAAAAGTCAAAATCAAAATTAAAAAAAAAAGATTTGAAATAAGTCAAATAAATAATTTTGTAAAGGAATATTCCAGTGAATCATGCAACAACTGAAGATCTATAGAGGCTAAAAAATCAGTACAGTGAAAGATAAAGAGAAATTTTCTGTCCAAGAAAGAGAGGGAGACTTGAATACCTTAATTGACTATCTATTCAGACACCAGAAATCAAGGAATGGTGTCTCCTAAGCATAGACTGTATTCACATTTTTACCTCTAGCCTCTTATCTAGATAAAATTCCCAAATATAAGATATTGAAAAGGGAAAATGATTGAACTGAAACTAATCACTCTAAGGCAAATGTCGATAAAAGGGAAGGGGTTTTTGAGCTAGGAGGAATTTATCCTTTGAAAGGAGAGGCAATGGAGGGGGCAGCTAGGTAGCTCAGTGGATTGAGAGCCAGGCCTAGAGACAGGAGGTCCTAGATTCAAATTTGGCTTCAGACACGTCCCAGCTGTGTGACCCTGGGCAAGTCACTTGACCCCCATTGCCTACCCTTCCCACTCTTCTGCCTTGGAGCCAATACACAGTATTGACTCCAAGATGGAAGGTAAGGGTTTAAAAAAAAAATGAAAGAAGAGGCAAGCCCTCTTTCATCTCTTACCTTAGAAACAAGCCCGAAACTCACTCTCTGAAGAAAGCAAAGGGAAGAAGCTTCTGAAAGCCTTAAGCTAAGAATTGTATTATGCAGCTACGGGGAGGTAGAAACAGCAGAGGAGGAGAGATGGAATTGGTGTAGAAATCCCCTGCTCACTCACTGTTAAAACCACTAATACTATGAGACTAAATAGGGTTCCCCTTGGGAAATGGGGCACACAAAAGAGGTGTGCCACCCCTCAAGAGTTAGAAGGAAGGCTTTCACACAAGCCAGGGTTCGTGGTGACCCAGTTCATTGCTGCTCTGAACCGGGGCTCACACAAGCCTCTCCCTTCTGCACCACAGGTGGTCAGGCTTAAAGATGGATCTCTGCCTGACCAAGCTTTAATACTCCTCTCAGCTGTCTCTCAAATAATTAGAAACGCTATCGATTTTGAGGTATTTAATGAAATAATCAAGGTAATGGATGAGGGAGAAGGAATACGTGGTGGTCAGTGGGTGCAGGTATCCCTAAAGCTTAAACCCTTCAGGTCCTTCACCTTGAGGAGACCAAGTCTGTCTCAACCCAAAGCTTCTCCTTCCTTTCCCACTAAATCTATGCCTAATATCTCAGTTCAGTCTGATTATAGTTAATTACGGTCTCTATAAGGCAAGGTTCAAGAAAAGTTGGGGCTTCTGGGATCTGCTCCCAAAAGAGACCAGTAATCCCCAAACAGTGGTTGGCATGGTATTGGACAATGTAGATATCTCAATTGGCAGTGAATAAGGTATCATATTCTTCTGTAACAGATCAGGAAACTCTCAAGGATTGCCTTTAGGTTGCTCAGAGCACATTTCTCCATCCTTCCTCACCGAGCTTCTACTCCCAAAGACCCCCTTCTTAGGAAATCCTTCCCAGAAGTTCCTCTGCTCTTCCAACTGCTGTTTGGTCTCCGCTACTCTTCCAACGTTTTGTGCCCCCCACCAGAATCTTATCCTTACAGGATTATTACTCCAACTGAAAGACCTTCAGATGAAAAAACATAAATTATCACTCCAGCTGAAAAGACAAGTCTAGAGACCAAGACTACTAGTGACATTGTGAGTTGAGAAAGTTAACTTATCCACGGTCCTAGCCTTAGCAGCTATGCTTACTTTCTTTAGAATGGTGATGGCAAACTTATGACACATGTGTCACGTGTAACCATTTTCGATGACATGCGGCCACATGCGGCCATCTACAGAGAAGTATGGGGCCGCATGCCAAGAATGAAACATTTGCTGTAGTGTAGTGTAGACACTCTGTGCACTATAGATGACAATTCTACCTATATTAATTTACCTATTTTGGTTTATTGGATACAGTTATATATTACAATTATACATTTTTGTCATCTAAACTATAAATATCACAAAATTGTGGGGGTTTTTTCTCGAAGTGACACACTACTAGAGTTATGCTTGTTTTTTTTTTGGCAAATTTTGACACACCAAGCTCAAAAGGTTGCCCATCACCGTTTTAGATATATGACAAACTTCCTGTGGATGTTTAGGGGATTTGGAAACTACATTTACCATGTTTCAACGGGTTTCCGGTTTGACGTGATGATGTGAACCAACATAAAGCATAGCTTAAATAGGATGGACTGGTTTGGGACTGCCTCTTAGTTTTCATAGGAGAGGTGAGAGAAGGTACAGTGGGGAATTTGAAATAGATCTTATCAGGTGTGTAGTCATTTTATATTTTACCAACATGGCCTTAATTAAAATATTACTTCTTTTAATATCCATCTATATTTTTTATAATAACAACATAGGTCCAGTTAAAATGTTCTATGACAATTTCAAAGATAGTAAGGTAATTTCCAACAATGAATTAGGGAAAGACTCCGTGGAAGAGATGGGATAGTATTTGGATCTTATGGGACTGAAATGAGGAGAAGAGTTGCAAGGAATCATATGAGGAAAAGTATTTGAAAAAGATCATCCACTGCATCCTGGATCATAGCTAGTCTTCCTGACTTTTGCCCTACTACTGGACTTCCATATCTTTGGAAGAGAATGAGACCAAAGACTTTGTGTGGCTCTGCCTCACTTAAGTCCAATTCATGATTAAGACATGATATTACCTTATGGTGTCATTGGTTTTCTTTGAAAATGAAGGATAATGGCTTCAGACATTTCCTAGCTGTGTGACCTGGACAAGTTACTTAAACCTCATTGTCTGACCCTTACCACTCTTATGCCTTGGAACCAATACATAGTATTGATTCTAAGGTGGAAGGTAAGGGCTTAAAAGAGAGGGAGAGAGAGAGAGAGAGAGAGAGAGAGAGAGAGAGAGAGAGAGAGAGAGAGAGAGAGAGAGAGAGAG
>NC_058131.1:462117826-462132201 GCF_016433145.1 Gracilinanus agilis
GAGAGAGAGAGAGAGAGAGAGAGAGAGAGAGAGAGAGAGAGAGAGAGAGAGAGAGAGAGAGAGAGAGAGAGAGAGAGAGAATGGAGGCTGAACTACAAGTTTTTGATGATATATTTATTGGGAAATACAAGTTCTGGTATGAAGTTTAGGAAAGTTATCAGAGCTAAAATAATGAATATATATAAATGATCATTGAAACCATGGATGTGGATAAATTCATCAAAAAGAGAAGATCTAGAAGCAAGAGAACAGGGTAAGGTGAAAAAGTTTGGGAAATATCCAGATTAATGTTGTAGGAGCAGAAAGAGGACAAATGAAGAAAGTAAAGGAGAAGAATAGAGGGAAATGAGATAAGGTTGGAAGCTTAGATAGTAGAAAATACCAAGGAAGAGGTGGTCAACAGGGTGAAATGCTATAGAAAAACCAAGAAAGATGAAGGCTATTGAATTTGTTGAAAAAGAAGGTATCATAAGAGAATTTTAGTGTTATTGCTATTTCCTTGAAATAGCATCTCATCACTTGCAAAAGCCTGAGGTTGGTAATAATCTCATTAAAATAAAGATTATCCTCTACCTTTTAGTACTGGAACCTCCAGCCAAGACAGAATCTTAGAGACACAGAAAGTCCCAAATACTGTCTTTTAATCTCTCCTTACATGGCCAGTATTTTCTCCCCTCTTTTTTTTTTTCTTTTTCAAATTCCCTTCACAAAAATTGAAGCATAAAGGGGCAACTAGGTGGCTCAGTAGATAGAGTGCTGGACTTGGAGTTGGGAGGACCTGGGTTCAAATTTGGTCTCACAAACTTCCTGTGTGACCCTGGACAAGTCACTTAACTCCAGCTGTCTACCATTACCACTCTTCTGCCTTGGAAATGATACTTGGTCTTGACTCTAAGACAGAAGGTAAGGTTTTTTTTTAAAGAATGAAGCAAACAACTAGGAAAAATTAACAATCATAGAACCATAGAATTAGAGCATAGGAAGGGACTTAAGCAACCATCTGGTCCTAAGTGTATGTGATAAGAATTCTCACTGTGGAGTACTTTATCTATAGAGAGAATCCAAAACTAACTAAACATAAATAATGAATGTAATCTTAAAGGTAGGGATAGCTTTGGATTTTTTTTTCGATTTGTCTTGGCTATAAACATGGTTTCACTTTTAGCCATTTATGTGCTACACTTTTGCAGCATCCTATCTCACCATCACTTATTTCCATTCACCTGTTGAAGTCCTTCTCATTCCTCTAATCAAGTACTCCTCACTAAATTCAATCTTCCAAAATCCTCTTCTTAAGAAAAACTTCAGAAGAAACAAAGAGTTCTCTTTAAAACATCCCTTCATTAACTGGTGTTATAAATAAAAGGGGTCCAAAAGAGATGTATAGATGTACAATGGTGTTGATATATGTATCTGTACTCTCCTTAGCTACAGATGATGGAAGAACACCAACTCTGATCACCCTTGACTGCTGCTGTAATTTATCCTTTTCTCTTTAACAGTTGCCCAAGAAGGACCCTCGAGAGGGTAAATAGATGGGTAACCTTTCCAGGTCCAACCTGGGGTTGGATAGATTAGTATTGGGCTATTGATTTGTCTTGGATGATGTTTAGGATCTGACTGCGTTCGACTCCCTTCCCAAGGCCCGTGATATAAAGACCACTTAGGAAGGTACTTGTTGAACTCTCTTGGAGACCCTATTGATCTATTATCTATAAACTAGTTGACAATCAGGACTGGAGGCTATTGATCAGGTGGAAGCTGGAGATTTGCTCACTCCCACTACCTCTGGCCAGACCTGGCCACAGCCAAGCCAGAGAATAGGGAAGCTATTGATTCAGCTATATTGATGATCTTATTCTCTCAGCTTTCTCACTACCAGTGTTGGTGATGCACTAGCTTCCACAGTCTATCAGGAAATATTCAGATTTATTCCAACACTCTTCTTCATAGACCTCCCTGCCTCCCTTCAACCACCCACTCAGAGATTTCCCAGTCTAGAGACTCCTGTCCAGAGACCTCCAAAGAGACTCCCTCAAAGTGGCTGCCAGGGGTATTTATATCATGGGGCCAATCAATGTTTTCCCCTGTCTCATAGCACCTGAGAACATTCTAAGTCTCTCCAACTGCTGTCCCTGTCAGTCAAGGTGGCATCATCATCATCACTGGTCAATCATAACAAGTCAAATAATTTCATCCTAGACAGCAAAATCTTTATTCTCAACCCTACATATCCTGGGCAGAAAGGATAACAAAGAATATAATTAGAAAGCATAAAGAAGTGTAAGAGTGAGATCTGGTAAAGGTTGGAAGAATGAGATACAGATATAGAGACTAGCTTAGGAATGGTGTTATATTTGTGAAGTCTATCTTTCTCTGTTTCTTTTCTTTGTTTCTTTTGTTTCTCTCTCTATCTCTTTGCCTCTGTTTCTGTCTCTCATCCTTCCTTCCTCCAATTCCCAGTCCTGTTCTTCAATTCTTTCTAGAATTATTTTGGTATGGATACTTCTACCTAATATAAATACAGCTGGCCTGAATGTTTCATAAATAGATATTTGATCTGAGATCTGGTCTACCCCATATTTAAGGGAGATTTTGATTTTGACCTTTGTGGGGGCAAAAGGAAAGATGTAGCTGAATGCTCACTCCTTCATTCTCTTATACTCAAGATAAATATTGGGCTAAAATCTCATCTCTCTACCGTACAATAAATATTGGTAGTCTAGGTGTGCATTTCTCTTAGGGTTCAAAATAAACATTTTCCCTGATCATTCTCAAAGGTATAGTAAAAGTTAAGTTACTTTTCAGTTTAGTTTCCTCACACCAAACATATGGTACCAAAAAAAAAAAAACCAAAAAAAAAAACAGTGAACAAACTCATTATCTAAGCAAACAGTTAACAGAAACCAGAAAGGTTATAAAAGATTAAAGTAAATGAAAGAGCACACGAGAGTAAATTTGTTCATCATTTGGGGAGTGATAGAGGATCTCAGATTAACTAAGCATAAAATGATCTCACCAGGGAAGTCTTTTCTGTTCAGGGAAGACTAGAGTTTTAGGTCAAGGAACATGTCAGGGAATAGATTCCTCATTGATCTGAAGCTCCAGGGAAAACTGTCTGCCATCGTAAAGTTGTCTTTTTCTCCCTATCTCTCTCAGACTCCCTCTCCTCCTTTCCAGCTGTCTCTTTAAGTTTAGAGAACTCTTTCTTTCTCTTAAGCAGGTATGGCTCTCAGGGGTTTCTCAGCCAATCATGAGCCACATGTCCTGTCATATACTCAGCCATGTCATATGGCTATCCTTTCATTAAAACCACTCCAGGCTTGAGTGGTAATGGGGTTATAGTGAACTTTGAAAAAGCAATTTCAGATGAATAGGAAGGATAGAGTCATATTATATGACTAACATAATAAGAGGTAGCTACAAGATGGCAGAATGTTAGGAAACAGTGTAGTGAACTCCCATTCACAAACTCTTAGTAGCAAATCTAGAAAATGCACTAGGCTTAATCTTAATGGGGAAATCTAGAAAATGTCACAGTGAATTCTTTGTTTATCCCAGCTCAGTATAGTAATAAGAAGGCTTGAAGTCACCAGGGACCCTTTTGGGCCAGAAATATACTGCCTATGAAACATTCTAGTACCCAAGAAGACCTATGCACCAGGGCAAGAAGAGTTCACAGACCCAGAGAGAGTTCGCCCCCTAACTTACACCATGGCACCAAAACAGGGACAGAAGTAAACTGCCAGCTTTGTTGGCCACTATCCAGTCCTATGTTACAGATCTAGGAGTGAAAAGGAGACCAATGTAAAATGAGGAAATTTAGAAGCCAGAAGCAGCAGTTTGCCTCAGATTCTAGTCTCAGAGCAAGGTCTCAAGTTTAATATCTAGCTCAGACTGCAGATAAATAACCAAGACAAGAGTCCCAGACCAAAGAGAAGCTTATAATTTTGCCACTCTAAGCCAAAAAAAACTTTCCAGCTGACTAAAAGGGGTATTATCTAACAATAGTCTACTTTTGCATAGACTCAAACCAGGATTAGGAACTGCAGCGTTCAGGCCAAATGATAAAGCAATCAAATTTTCTTCTGGCAGACCCTTTTGGGATCACTGAAAAATTTCAGGTCCCCAAACTGTTCTTGAGATCCAGTAATAATGAAACACTCAATATCCAAAGAAAGCAGCAACAAGACCACACCAGCCCTAACAACAGCCCAATCCTTCCCTCCATATTGTGGCAGAACCCTAAACTCAAATCTGAGGTAGGCTAGAAGAATGAGTAAACAAAAACAGAACAAGAACACACCATATGAACTATTATGGTGGCAGGGACACTGAAGGCCTAAATACAGAAGAGACTGATTCCAAAATAGATACCAATAATGGCTCAGAAGAAAATACAGCTTGGACACAAACTCAATTAGAATTTCTGGAAGAGATAAAATAAAAGTTTTTTTTAAAAAGAGTTAAAAATGTTTTTATAGATGGAATGCAAGCACTTAAGGAAAAAATTGGAAAAGAAATAGAAAAAGATTTGGAATAGGAATTAACAGTTTGGAACAAGAAGCATAAGTCCTTACTCATATAACAATTTCCTTGAAAATTAAAATGGACCAAAGAGAAGGCAATAACTCCATGAAGCAACAAAAAATAGTAAAATGAAGACGAGTCAGAGTAAAAAAATAGAAGAAAAAAATCTCATAGGTAAAACAACTACGGATTGAAGAGAAAAAATTTAAGAATCATTCGGCTCTCTGAATACTATGACCAAAAAAGAGCCTAGATTCATATTACAGGAAGTCTTTTTTTTTTTTAAACCCTTGTACTTTTTGGTGTATTGTCTCATAGGTGGAAGAGTGGTAAGGGTGGGCAATAGGGGTCAAGTGACTTGCCCAGGGTCATACAGCTGGGAAGTCGCTGAGGCCGGGTTTGAACCTAGGACCTCCTGTCTCTTACAGGAAGTCTTAAAAGAAAATTATTCAGAACTTTTAGAACCCATCAGGTAAAGCCTAAAAAATAAAAAGAATCCACCAGTCCCCTCCTGAAAGAAACTCTAAAATGCAAACTCCCTAGAACTGTGTTGGCAAACCTATGGCATTATGCCAGAGGGGGCTGCTCCCCTTCCCTTCTCCACCATGCCTGAGGACATTTCTCACATCACCTACCCCTCTGCCCAGTAGCCCAATGGAAGCACTTCCTCCCTCTCCTTTCTGGGGTAATGGGGCAGCTCACATGCAGGATGATTTTGGAGGGGGGGCACCTGATCTCTAGAAAGTTCATCATCACTGCCCTAGAACATTATAGCCAGTTGCATTTCCACATTGCTCAGGGCAACGAAGTGGCATAGCCCAGCCCCTGAGACAACAGGGAACTGGCAGCACAACAGAATCTTCCTCAACAAAACAAGAGACAAGCCTCCCTAAAGTAAACCAGCAGGGCCACCCCCTCAAAGTGCACAATGTGGGAAACAAATGCAGTCAAGCTTACTCCAAATAATAGAGAAGACTATATTGCAAACTTGGAACAGTGTTCCCTCTACTCAGGAAAAGAACAGAACAGAACATCAACAGATAGGTAAATTAACAACAAAATAAAATAAAAATAAAAATAATAACTAGAAAAATTAGCAAAAGACAAAGAAAAAACATGATCTTAGAAAGTTACTTTAGTGACAGGGAAGATAAAAATATAAACTCACAAGAAGACAACAATGCCCAAAAGAAATATGTGAAGCCTCAAAGGAAAGTGTGAAAGGGTGTCAGGCCCCAAAAGAATCCCTAGAAGGACCTGAAAAGAAGTTTTAAAAAAAATCAAATGATAATTGATAGAAAGTCAACAACTTAGAAAAAAATTCACCAAAGAAAACAACTCTCTAAAAACTAGAATGGGGCAACTAGGTGGCTCAGTGGAAAGAGAGCCAGGCCTTGAGGTTAGAGGTCCTGGGTTCAAATTTGGTTTCAGACACCTCTTAGCTATGTGACCCTAGTCAAGTCACTTAATCCTAATTGCCTAGTTCTTACCACTCTTCTGTCTTAGAACCAATACTTAGTAGTGGTTATAAAATGTAAGGATTAAAAAAAATAAATTATAGCAGCCCAAAAGGAAATGGAGACACAAAAATACACTGAAGAAAGCAACTCCTAAAGACTAAAATGGGCCAAAAGGAAATGGGGGCACAAAAATGCACTGAAAAAAACAATTTCCTAAATAGTAGAATGGGCCAAGTAGAAATGGAGATTTAAAAAAATGGGGACAAAAAAAATTGAAGAAAACAATTCCTTAAAGAGTAGAATTAGCCTAATGGAAAAGGAAACACAAAAGCTCAAGAAAGAAAATAACTTCCTATAAAGTAGATATCATAACCAAATCCTAAGGCTTCTAAGTCAAAGAAAAAATACTGGATGAAGCCAGAAAAAAATGAATGTAATTGGTGTAATGGATGATAATATAGTGGATAGTAACATGCTGTTAGTATATGTGAGTCACCAGGGACCTTGGGAGCCAGTAACTAAACTAGCAGGAGATTTTGGAGTTAGTTGATAACAGAGATGAGCAACCTCAGCTGAGGTGCTCAGTGAATCTCCACTGCCAGCTGCAGGCTCCTTTAAGGCGTTGAGAGGGTAACCCCTCCCTGCTGAAGTAACTGCCTTCCTATTGGGTGAGAGCAGACCCCAGCAGGAAACAGGGCTCAACTTCCTGGTTACAATGGAGGCTTAGCTTCCACTTCTCAGTAACCTCGACTTATTAATATTCTCTCCTCTCCTCAGTCCCTTTAGCCTAGATAATGTTGGAGGAATTACAGCAGCTCATAGATTTAGGCTAAGGGATTTATTATAAACTGGAAGGGGAAAACTGAGGTAAGAGGGTTTAAGGTCTTGTGAAGCTGTTACTAGGGGCAACTGGCAAGTGTTGGCAATGGACCTAGAAGGTAAGGTCAGGCTGAGGGAATCAGCCCTCAGCCAGTGATGACTTGACACTGGCCTGATGTTATTTGATCCACCAGCTAAACAGATGAAGTTGTTGAGTTGTGTTAGGGATGTCCCTAACCACTAGGCTACTCTAACCTAAGTCCTGCCCAAGTTCCACAACCACCTCCCTTCAACCTCCCTTCAACCTCCTGGGGTCCCCAAAGGGAAGTTAGGGGTAGCTGGGTGCCTGGGTGAGGTCAAGGAAAATCATAACCCAAGGTTGGGTTTGCAGGGCTTTATATAGTCACAGCCCAACTGTCAGCTCCTGGGATGGTACCTGCCAGGCCAGAGTTCCATTCTGCTAACTGACAGGATTGCCTAGGGTAATATGGCAAATGCAAGAAATCCTGAATTACATTGGGTAAGCTAGGTAGCACCATAGATAAAGTACCAGGGCTAGAATCAGGAAGATCTGGGTTCGAGTCTGTTCTCAGACACTTCCTAGCTATATGACTCTGAACAAATCACTTAACACTGTTTCCCTCAGTTCCTCATCTATAAAATGAGATGGAGAAGGAAATGGCAAACTACTCCAATGTCTTTGCAAAGAAACACGTCCCCCCTCCAAATGGGGTCACGAAGAGTTGGACACAACTGAAAACAACTAAAGGTTAACAAAGGAAAGGAAGTAGAGATCTGAGATGGAAGTTCAAATAGGTAGGGGGGTTGTAGGAAATTCAGTTTATTCAACAAACTTATGATTGTAGGAAGTAATGTGAAAAAAGGCAGGAAACATAAATTGGAACCATATTGCAGAGGGCCTTATGGAATTTGTAATTTTTCTTAGCAGCAATAAAGAACCACTAAATATTTTTGAGCAGTAAAGTCATGTAGTCAACCTTATAAAATTATTTTATCATTTGTGCATAGAATGCATTGTAGAAAGGAAAGAAAGGAAGCAAAGAGGCAAATTAAGAGATGATTACAATAGTATGGATGGGTAGCAATGAAAACTTGGAGTATTTTGTCAGTTAGGAGTAAGGGAGTAGCTAGCGTAGTGTAGTGAATAGAATGCCAGCTCTGGAGTATGGAAGATGCATTTTTCTGAGTTCAAATCTGGCCTCAGACATTTACTAACTGTGTGACTGGGCAAAATCACTTAATCTTATTTGCCTCCATTTTCTCATG
Organism: Gracilinanus agilis; assembly: GCF_016433145.1. Lineage (NCBI taxonomy): Eukaryota > Metazoa > Chordata > Mammalia > Didelphimorphia > Didelphidae > Gracilinanus > Gracilinanus agilis. The sequence continues at coordinate 462,125,923 of NC_058131.1, forward strand.
AGCTGGAGAAGGAAATGGAAAACCACTTCAGAGTCTCTGCCAAGAAAACCTTAAATGGGTCATGAAGAATTAGACAAGACTGAACAATAACAAGAAAGAACACCTTAACCCTCATTTCTTGCCCTGGTATTAAATATTTCTAGAAAATATTACCACATATGAACTTTTTCAATGAGTTGGGAATTCTGAGTTTGATCCTGGGGATAGTGGTTAGTGTGCAATGTAGACTGACTAATTAACCTAAATTATTTTGGAAAGATTTTATTTTACCAATTATGTGTAATAACAGCTTTCCACACAAATTTTCTGAAGTTATATGATCCAAATTGTCTCCTTCCCTTCCTTCTCTCCCCCTTCCTGGAGATGGTAAGTAATTCAATCTGGGTTATACATGTATTATCATGCAATATATTTCCATATTGTTCATTGTTATAAGAAAATAATCATATAAAACCAAAACCCCTAAATAAAAACCCAAATAAATTAAAGTGAAAAATAGTATGCTTTCAGCTGCATTCTGACTCCAACAGTTCTTTCTCTAGAAGGAAATAGCATTCTCAGTCATAAATTCCTCAGAATTGTCTTGGATTATTGTATTGCTAAGAGTAGCTATCTTTCCCAGTTGATCATTCCACAATATTGTTATCAGTATGTTCAGGGTTCTCCTGTTTCTGCTATTTCACTCTGAATTAGTTCATGTAGAACTTTCCAAACTCCTTCTGAAATCATCTTCATCATTTCTTATATTATAATAGTATTCCATCACCATCATATATCATAATTTGTTCTGCCATTCTTCAATTGATGGATATCTCCTTAATTTCCAATTCTTTACCACCACAAAAAGTGGTACTGTAAATATTTTTGTTAAAATAGGTCCTTTCTCCCTTTTAAAATAATTTCTTTGGCTACAGACATAGTAGTGGTATCACTGAGTCAAAGATATGCACTGTTTTATAGCCCTTTGGACATAGTTCCAAATTACCCTCCAGAATGGTTGTATCAGATCACAACTCCACCAGCAATACATTAGTGTTCAAATTTTGCCACAGCTCTTCCAACATCTGCATTTCTCTAGTCAAGAGGGATTTAGAACATTTTTTTCACATAACTATTGATAGATAGCTTTGATTTCTTCGTCTGAAAACTGTTTGTTCATGTCCTTTGACCATATGTCAATTGGTGAGTAACTTATATTCTTATAAATTTGATTTCATTTTCTATATATTTGAGAAATGTGACCTTTATCAGAGAAATCTGTTATAAAATTCCCTCCCCCATTTGTTGTTTTCCTTCTAATCTTTGTTTGTGAGATATTGACTATACCTAATTTCTATCATACTGTTTCTAGTTTTCCCAGTAGTTTTTGTCAAATAGTGAATTCTTATCCCCAAAGCTGGGATCTTTGGGTTTATCAGACACTAGATTGCTAAAGTCTTCTACCCCTCATCTATTCCATTGCTCTGCCATTCTATTTCTTAGCCAGTACCAGAATTTTTTGATGATTACTGCTTTATACTACAGTTTGAGATCTGGTACTGCTAGGCTACTGTCCTTTATACTTTTTTTCAATTCCCTTGATATTCTTGATCTTTTGTTTTTCCAGATAAATTTTCTTATTATTTTTTCTAGTTCTATAAAATAATTTTTGGTAGTTTGATTTATATGACACTGAAAAGTAAATTTATTTAGATGGAATTGTCATTTTTATTATAATAGTTTGGCCTATCCATGAGCAACTAGTCTTTTTCTAGTTGTTTAAATCTGACTTTATTTATGTGAAAAGTATTTTGTAACTGTATTCATGTAATTCGGGTGTTTGTCTTACCAAGTAGATTCCCAAGTATTTTATGTTATGTAGAGCTGTGTCAGTGAACCTATGGCATGCATGCTGGAGCTTGCCAGAGGGGGCTGCTCCCTTCCTCTTCTTTGTCATGCCTGAGAACATTTCTCACATGACCTACCCCTTTGCCTGGCAGCCCCATAGGAGCCCTTCCTCCCTCCCCTGTCTGGGGTAAGGCAGGGGCTCACATGGGGCATAAGGGTTGCAGTTTAGGCACCCATTCTCTAAGATCTCTAAAAGGTTTGCCATCAGTAGTCTAGAGCAGTGATGGGCAAACTTTTTAAAGAGGGGGCCAAAGGAAAAGAAATGCTCATGTCAGTCTGTTTCTAAGGCAACTCTTTCGAAGTTTCATTGTATTGTGTCCTACTCATTGTATTCATCAGATTAGGAATGATGTCCCAGAAATAGAACATTTTAGAGGGTCACATCTGGCCCACAGCTGAGGTTTGCCCATCACTGGTCTAGAGTATTTTAAATGGAATTTCTCTTTCTATCTCTTACTTCAGGACTTTGTTGGTAATATATAGAAATGCTGATTATGTATATATGGATTTATTTTGTATCCTACAACTTTGCTAAAGTTATTAACTATTTCAACTAGATTTTTAGTTGATTCTCTAGAACTGTCTAAGTAAACCACATAACATCTGTAAAGAGTAATAGTTTAGTTTAGTTCTTTTTAACCTATGTTAGTTCTTTCAATTTCTTTTTTTCTCATTGCTAAAGCTAGCATTTCGAGTACAATGTTAAATAATGGTGGTGAAAATGGGCATCCTTCCTTCACCTCTGATCTTATTGGAAAGGTTTCTAACTTATTCCCTTATGCAGAAGATATTTGCTGATGGTTTTAGATAGGTACTCCCTATTTTAAGGAAAGGTCCTTTTATTCCTATGCTTTCTAGTGGTTTTAATAGAAATGGGTATTGTATTTTCTCAACGGCTTTTTCTGCATTTATTCAAATAATTATATGATTTCTGTTCATTTTGTTAATATGGTCAATTTTGCTGATAGTTTTCCTAATATTAAATCAGCATTGTAACTACTGGCATAAATCTTACCTGGTCATAGTGAATGATCTTCATGATACATTGCTGTGGTCTCTTTGCTAGTGTTTTGTTTAAGATTATTTGCATCAATATTTTTTATTAAGTTTATTTTTAAGTATTTTTCCAAGGTTACATGATTCATGTTCTCTCCTTCCTCTCTTCCCTCCCCCTTGTACATGAATTATCACTCAATATCTATTTCTATATTATTCATTTTTTATAATAATCTCTTAAAACCAAAACCCCAAATCATATACCCATATAAACAAGTGATAAATTGTATGTTTTTCTTCTGCATTTCTACTCCAACAGTTCTTTCTCTTGATGTGGATAGCATTCTTTCTTATAAGTCCCTTGAGACTGTCCTGGATCATTGATTTGCTATTAGTAGCAAAGTCTATTACATATGATCAACCCATAATGTTTCAATTACTGTGTATAATATTTTCCTGGTTCTGTTCATTTCACTCTACATCAGTTCATGGAGGCCTTCCTAGTATTTACAGAAATCAAGCAGTCCATCATTCCTTACAGCACAATAGTATTCCATCACCATCATATACCACAATTTGTTCAGCCATTTTCCAATTGAGAATCACCCCATCATTTTCCAATTTTTTGCCACCACAAAGAGCATGGCTATAAATATTTTTGTATAAATCTTTTGTTTAAATATCTTTGGTGTACAAACATAGTAGTGGTATTGCTGGATCAAAGGGCATGCATTCTTTTAAAGCCCTTTGGGCATAATTCCAAATTGCCCTCCAGAATGGTTGCATCAATTCACAACTCTACCAGCAAAGCACTAGTGTCTGAATTTTGCCACATCCCCTCCAACATTTATTATTTCCTTTACTATCATATTGGTCAATCTCCTAGGTGTGACATGGTACCTAAGAGTTATTTTGATTTGCATTTTCTAGTCAGAAGGGATTTAGAACTTTTTCTTGTGATTATTGGTAGTTTTGATTTCTTTATCTTATCCTTTGACCATTTGTCCTTTGGGGAATGTATGTCTCAATATTCATTAAGGAAATTTTTTTTCTTTCTTTTTGGTCTTCCTGGTTTAGGTATCAGCACCATATTTGTGGTGCTGATACCTATATTTGGTAGGACTCCTTCTTTACTTAGGGCATAGAAACATTGCAAACAAATGCAAAAGAGCAGAAATAATAATTGTAACCTTCTCAGACCATAATGCAATAAAATAATAATTAGTAAGGGTACCTGGACAGGCAAATCAAAAACTAAATGGAAATTAAATAATATGATTCTCCAAAACCAGCTAGTGTTATAAAATAAAAGACTAGAATGTAGATGTTGTATAGATGGAGAGGGAGAGGATGATATGACACCTCCCTCCTTTATAACAGTGCCCAGGCAGGATCCTTTAGGTCAATGGATGTTATCCCTTCAGGTCCCATCTGGGGTTGATTGATATTGTATAATGGGCTCTTTAGCTTGGTAATGGTTTGTCTCTGACTGCGTATCTCCCTTCCCAGAGAAGCTAGGAAATAACCACTCCAGGAAGGTACTTTAAAAGGTTTTGACTGTATTTAACAAAGATGGGGTATTGGGATTGGATAGAGGTATTTGGGAAACCCTAATTAAATTTGGTAATGATAAACCCTTAAACTGTAGGCAAGTAATGAATCAGGATGGTTAGTTCCTCTCTGGTCCAGCCTGGCCACAGCCACACCAGACTAGGCAAACTGCTGCTTGATGTTTCAGCTTCTTCTTCTTTGCTAGATGATATGCCTAACCAGTCTTTGGGATATCCACCCCTTTCTACCCTCTTCTTCTTCTCCTGCCCACTTCCCGGATCCCTCCCGGGCCCTGGGAAACCTAGATAACTAAGATGATTGATTTCCTAGTATCTAAGGGGAGTAGAATTAGAAGATAATGGTCTGGGTACAGGTTGATGATGTTATCAGGAACAAAACAGGAAGATCTTGCAAGGCTGAGCCCAGCAAGTCTCAATCCCCAAAAGACCAGGATCCACAGATCTCCAGTCCAAGGAAAGGAAAAGAACCCTCAGCCAGGGCTGCCAGGGTGTTTTATACCCCCTTGGGCCTCCCCTGTCCTCACAGCCCTCTGGGAACATTACGATATCCAATTGATCCACCTGTCAATCAACAGTGTGGACTCCTGGATCCCAGAGATTCAATATAACACTAGTCAAAGAAGAAATCATAGAAACAATCAACAATTTCATTGAAGAGAATGACAATGATGAGACAGACATCCTACCAAACTCTGTGGGATGCAGCCAAGGCAGTACTCAGGGGGAAATTTATATCCTTGAGTGCATATATTAACAAATTAGGGAGGGCAGAGATTAATGAATTGGGCATGCAACTTAAAAAACTTGAAAGCGAGCAAATTAAAAATCCCCAGATGAAAACTAAATTAGAAATACTAAAAATCAAGGGAGAAATTAATAAAATTGAAAGTAAAAGAACTATTGAATTAATAAATAAGACTAGAAGCTGGTACTTTGAAAAAACAGATAAAATAGACAAAGTACTAGTCAATCTAATAAGAAAAAGGAAAGAAGAAAATCAAATTGACAGTATAAGAGATGAAAAGGGAGACCTCACCTCTAATGAAGGGGAAATTAAGGCAATCATTAAGAACTATTTCGCCCAATTATATGGCAACAAATATAACAATTTAGGAGATATGGATGAATATTTACAAAAATATAAACTGCCTAGATTAACAGCAGAAGAAATAGAATACCTAAATAATCCCATATCAGAAATAGAAATTGAACAAGCCATTAAAGAACTCCCTAAGAAAAAATCGCCAGGGCCTGATGGATTCACAAGTGAATTCTATCAGACATTCAAAGAGCAACTAATCCCAATACTATACAAATTATTTGATATGATAAGCAAAGAAGGAGTCCTACCAAATTCCTTTTATGACACAAATATGGTACTGATTCCAAAGCCAGGTAGACCAAAAACAGAGAAAGAAAACTATAGACCAATCTCCCTAATGAACATAGATGCAAAAATCTTAAATAGAATATTAGCAAAGAGACTCCAGCAAGTAATTACGAAGGTCATCCACCATGACCAGGTGGGATTTATACCAGGAATGCAAGGATGGTTCAACATTAGGAAAACCATCCACATAATTGACCATATCAATAGTCTAACAAACAAAAATCACATGATCATCTCAATAGATGCTGAAAAAGCCTTTGACAAAATACAGCATCCATTCCTATTGAAAACACTGAAAAGTATAGGAATAGAAGGACCTTTCCTAAAAATAATAAACAGTATATACCTAAAACCATCAACAAACATCATATGCAATGGGGATAAAATAGAAGCCTTCCCAATAAGATCAGGAGTAAAACAAGGATGCCCATTATC